>NW_027369130.1:0-44845 GCF_046119375.1 Phyllobates terribilis
CGCACCTATCTTGGTGAGTGGACAGGACAGCTAGAGGGGATATGGAGGAGGCTGTTATTTTTTTTTTAATAGGTGTACTTTCACCAATTTGCTGATAATTCATTGAAAGTAGATGATCGGTACAATTGCTGCCAATGCATTTTTTAAAGCTGTATTGTCATGAGTCAAATTTGATCATGTTAGGTTCTTGCATAGGTCCTATAGCATTGATAAGTTCCACCCTCTTTCCTACATACACACATCTCTCCTGCATACACACAACTCTACTACTATCACACACGCAATTTTCCGAAATACACACACAACTCTCCTCCATACACAAACACAGTTCTAACACTATAGCTTTTCTACAGCTTTGAAGTATGCACTCACACCTCTGTTACATACACGCACTGTTTTGCTACATACTTGTACACAGCTTTCTTACATACACCAACAGCTCTCTTATATACTCATGCAGCTCCACACACACAAACACATATATATATATATATATATATATGTACACTCATCCATCGTATACATTACCACATCTTGAAATTCCTTCCAGGAATGTGACTGATCACATGACCTGAAAGGTTCAATGGCTAATCAACAACTTTGTTTGATTGGGACCCTATCCATGCCACCTCACATATCAGGAGTGTCGTTCTTCTTTCATAAAGAGGTCCAAGGGCTAGTCTTGCAGAAGTTTTTTCAGCTACACAGATGCGCAACATCCGTGCAAGTCCTGGTGACTTTCTCCCCTGCACTGCACCGATCAGATAGATCAGTGTGGGGCAGGAGAAAGGAGAACAGTTTCTTTCAGTGATCATGAAGGATGCTGTCAGTGTTTTCCTCCATCAGAATAAGCAGCCTCTAGACTGTAAGAAACACACACATTTTAACATCATTTGATTGTCTAAAATTTACTGCAGCTAAAAATTACATTTGGTTTACAATGCATTTTGCCAGAATATGTTGTCACTTGTCAAAGCTAAGAATTTTACATGCTGGGTTTTTTTATGGCACATTTAGCACTGATAAGTTGTCACACTCTTGCTTAATATGTTAACATTCTGTCTGTAAACTGTATATGCATAGCTACCTTTTTGAAGCAATATTGAGATTTACTTAAGAACGTGGGGCCCAAATAAATACCATCAATGGTGCCCAGTCCAAGAGATGGTGGATCCTATAGGTAAACACCACCTCATCATGCACTAAAACTTACTAAAAAAAAAAAAGATGTGAAGTTCACACATATAGAAAATGGACATTTTGTGAATACATATTACACGTATTGTAAAATAGATAGAGCTCATATGTAGAGTTTGTTTGATAAACTTTCCTACTACTTTGTCTAAATTAGAAGCAAATTGGTTGAACATTACTTCTACCTAAAATGGCAGAAAACGCACCTATCTTGGTGATGGACAGGACAGCTAGAGGGGATATGGAGGAGGCTGTTATTTTTTTTTTATAGGTGTACTTTCACCAATTTGCTGATAATTCATTGAAAGTAGATGATCGGTACAATGCTGCCAATGCATTTTTTAAAGCTGTATTGTCATGAGTCAAATTTGATCATGTTAGGTTCTTGCATAGGTCCTATAGCATTGATAAGTTTCCACCCTCTTTCCTACATACACACATCTCTCCTGCATACACACAACTCTACTACTATCACACACGCAATTTTCCGAAATACACACACAACTCTCCTCCATACACAAACACAGTTCTAACACATATAGCTTTTCTACAGCTTTGAAGTATGCACTCACACCTCTGTTACATACACGCACTGTTTTGCTACATACTTGTACACAGCTTTCTTACATACACCAACAGCTCTCTTATATACTCATGCAGCTCCACACACACAAACACTTATATATATATATATATATATGTACACTCATCCATCGTAGACATTACCACATCTTGAAATTTCCTTCCAGGAATGTGACTGATCACATGACCTGAAAGGTTCAATGGCTAATCAACAACTTTGTTTTGATTGGGACCCTATCCATGCCACCTCACATATCAGGAGTGTCGTTTCTTCTTTTCATAAAGAGGTCCAAGGCTAGTCTTGCAGAAGTTTTTTCAGCTACACAGGATGCGCAACATCCGTGCAAGTCCTGGTGACTTTCTCCCCTGCACTGCACCGATCAGATAGATCAGTGTGGGGCAGGAGAAAGGAGAACAGTTCTTTCAGTGATCATGAAGGATGCTGTCAGTGTTTTCCTCCATCAGAATAAGCAGCCTCTAGACTGTAAGAAACACACACATTTTAACATCATTTTGATTGTCTAAAATTTACTGCAGCTAAAAATTACATTTGGTTTACAATGCATTTTGCCAGATATGTTGTCACTTGTCAAAGCTAAGAATTTTACATGCTGGGTTTTTTTATGGCACATTTAGCACTGATAAGTTGTCACACTCTTGCTTAATATGTTAACATTCTGTCTGTAAACTGTATATGCATAGCTACCTTTTTGAAGCAATATTGAGATTTTACTTAAGAACGTGGGGCCCCAATAAATACCATCAATGGTGCCCAGTCCAAGAGATGGTGGATCCTATAGGGTAAACACCACCTCATCATGCACTAAAACTTACTAAAAAAAAAAAAAGGATGTGAAGTTCACACATATAGAAAATGGACATTTTGTGAAGACATATTACACGTATTTGTAAAATAGATAGAGCTCATATGTAGAGTTTGTTTGATAAACTTTCCTACTACTTTGTCTAAATTAGAAGCAAATTGGTTGAACATTACTTCTACCTAAAATGGCAGAAAACGCACCTATCTTGGTGATGGACAGGACAGCTAGAGGGGATATGGAGGAGGCTGTTATTTTTTTTTTTAATAGGTGTACTTTCACCAATTTGCTGATAATTCATTGAAAGTAGATGATCGGTACAATTGCTGCCAATGCATTTTTTAAAGCTGTATTGTCATGAGTCAAATTTGATCATGTAGGTTCTTGCATAGGTCCTATAGCATTGATAAGTTTCCACCCTCTTTCCCTACATACACACATCTCTCCTGCATACACACAACTCTACTACTATCACACACGCAATTTTCCGAAATACACACACAACTCTCCTCCATACACAAACACAGTTCTAACACAATATAGCTTTTCTACAGCTTTGAAGTATGCACTCACACCTCTGTTACATACACGCACTGTTTTGCTACATACTTGTACACAGCTTTCTTACATTACACCAACAGCTCTCTTATATACTCATGCAGCTCCACACACACAAACACATATATATATATATATATATATATATGTACACTCATCCATCGTATACATTACCACATCTTGAAATTCCTTCCAGGAATGTGACTGATCACATGACCTGAAAGGTTCAATGGCTAATCAACAACTTTGTTTGATTGGGACCCTATCCATGCCACCTCACATATCAGGAGTGTCGTTCTTCTTTTCATAAAGAGGTCCAAGGGCTAGTCTTGCAGAAGTTTTTTCAGCAACACAGGATGCGCAACATCCGTGCAAGTCCTGGTGACTTTCTCCCCTGCACTGCACCGATCAGATAGATCAGTTGTGGGGCAGGAGAAAGGAGAACAGTTCTTTCAGTGATCATGAAGGATGCTGTCAGTGTTTTCCTCCATCAGAATAAGCAGCCTCGAGACTGTAAGAAACACACACATTTTAACATCATTTTGATTGTCTAAAATTTACTGCAGCTAAAAATTACATTTGGTTTACAATGCATTTTGCCAGATATGTTGTCACTTGTCAAAGCTAAGAATTTTACATGCTGGGTTTTTTTATGGCACATTTAGCACTGATAAGTTGTCACACTCTTGCTTAATATGTTAACATTCTGTCTGTAAACTGTATATGCATAGCTACCTTTTTGAAGCAATATTGAGATTTACTTAAGAACGTGGGCCCCAATAAATACCATCAATGGTGCCCAGTCCAAGAGATGGTGGATCCTATAGGTAAACACCACCTCATCATGCACATAAAACTTACTAAAAAAAAAAAAGATGTGAAGTTCACACATATAGAAAATGGACATTTTGTGAATACATATTACACGTAATGTAAAATAGATAGAGCTCATATGTAGAGTTTGTTTGATAAACTTTCCTACTACTTTGTCTAAATTAGAAGCAAATTGGTTGAACATTACTTCTACCTAAAATGGCAGAAAACGCACCTATCTTGGTGATGGACAGGACAGCTAGAGGGGATATGGAGGAGGCTGTTATTTTTTTTTTTAATAGGTGTACTTTCACCAATTTGCTGATAATTCATTGAAAGTAGATGATCGGTACAATTGCTGCCAATGCATTTTTTAAAGCTGTATTGTCATGAGTCAAATTTGATCATGTTAGGTTCTTGCATAGGTCCTATAGCATTGATAAGTTTCCACCCTTTTTCCTACATACACACATCTCTCCTGCATACACACAACTCTACTACTATCACACACGCAATTTTCCGAAATACACACACAACTCTCCTCCATACACAAACACAGTTCTAACACATATAGCTTTTCTACAGCTTTGAAGTATGCACTCACACCTCTGTTACATACACGCACTGTTTTGCTACATACTTGTACACAGCTTTCTTACATACACCAACAGCTCTCTTATATACTCATGCAGCTCCACACACACAAACACTTATATATATATATATATATATATGTACACTCATCCATCGTATACATTACCACATCTTGAAATTCCTTCCAGGAATGTGACTGATCACATGACCTGAAAGGTTCAATGGCTAATCAACAACTTTGTTTGATTGGGACCCTATCCATGCCACCTCACATATCAGGAGTGTCGTTCTTCTTTTCATAAAGAGGCCCAAGGGCTAGTCTTGCAGAAGTTTTTTCAGCTACACAGGATGCGCAACATCCGTGCAAGTCCTGGTGACTTTCTCCCCTGCACTGCACCGATCAGATAGATCAGTGTGGGGCAGGAGAAAGGAGAACAGTTCTTTCAGTGATCATGAAGGATGCTGTCAGTGTTTTCCTCCATCAGAATAAGCAGCCTCTAGACTGTAAGAAACACACACATTTTAACATCATTTTGATTGTCTAAAATTTACTGCAGCTAAAAATTACATTTGGTTTACAATGCATTTTGCCAGATATGTTGTCACTTGTCAAAGCTAAGAATTTTACATGCTGGTTTTTTTATGGCACATTTAGCACTGATAAGTTGTCACACTCTTGCTTAATATGTTAACATTCTGTCTGTAAACTGTATATGCATAGCTACCTTTTTGAAGCAATATTGAGATTTACTTAAGAACGTGGGGCCCAATAAATACCATCAATGGTGCCCAGTCCAAGAGATGGTGGATCCTATAGGTAAACACCACCTCATCATGCACTAAAACTTACTAAAAAAAAAAAAGATGTGAAGTTCACACATATAGAAAATGGACATTTTGTGAATACATATTACACGTATTGTAAAATAGATAGAGCTCATATGTAGAGTTTGTTTGATAAACTTTCCTACTACTTTGTCTAAATTAGAAGCAAATTGGTTGAACATTACTTCTACCTAAAATGGCAGAAACGCACCTATCTTGGTGATGGACAGGACAGCTAGAGGGGATATGGAGGAGGCTGTTATTTTTTTTTTAATAGGTGTACTTTCACCAATTTGCTGATAATTCATTGAAAGTAGATGATCGGTACAATTGCTGCCAATGCATTTTTTAAAGCTGTATTGTCATGAGTCAAATTTGATCATGTTAGGTTCTTGCATAGGTCCTATAGCATTGATAAGTTTCCACCCTTTTCCTACATACACACATCTCTCCTGCATACACACAACTCTACTACTATCACACACGCAATTTTCCGAAATACACACACAACTCTCCTCCATACACAAACACAGTTCTAACACATATAGCTTTTCTACAGCTTTGAAGTATGCACTCACACCTCTGTTACATACACGCACTGTTTTGCTACATACTTGTACACAGCTTTCTTACATACACCAACAGCTCTCTTATATACTCATGCAGCTCCACACACACAAACACTTATATATATATATATATATATATATGTACACTCATCCATCGTATACATTACCACATCTTGAAATTCCTTCCAGGAATGTGACTGATCACATGACCTGAAGGTTCAATGGCTAATCAACAACTTTGTTTGATTGGGACCCTATCCATGCCAACCTCACATATCAGGAGTGTCGTTCTTCTTTTCATAAAGAGGTCCAAGGGCTAGTCTTGCAGAAGTTTTTTCAGCTAACACAGGATGCGCAACATCCGTGCAAGTCCTGGTGACTTTCTCCCCTGCACTGCACCGATCAGATAGATCAGTGTGGGGCAGGAGAAAGGAGAACAGTTCTTTCAGTGATCATGAAGGATGCTGTCAGTGTTTTCCTCCATCAGAATAAGCAGCCTCTAGACTGTAAGAAACACACACATTTTAACATCATTTTGATTGTCTAAAATTTACTGCAGCTAAAAATTACATTTGGTTTACAATGCATTTTGCCAGATATGTTGTCACTTGTCAAAGCTAAGAATTTTACATGCTGGGTTTTTTTATGGCACATTTAGCACTGATAAGTTGTCACACATCTTGCTTAATATGTTAACATTCTGTCTGTAAACTGTATATGCATAGCTACCTTTTTGAAGCAATATTGAGATTAACTTAAGAACGTGGGGCCCAATAAATACCATCAATGGTGCCCAGTCCAAGAGATGGTGGATCCTATAGGTAAACACCACCTCATCATGCACTAAAACTTACTAAAAAAAAAAAAAGATGTGAAGTTCACACATATAGAAAATGGACATTTTGTGAATACATATTACACGTATTGTAAAATAGATAGAGCTCATATGTAGAGTTTGTTTGATAAACTTTCCTACTACTTTGTCTAAATTAGAAGCAAATTGGTTGAACATTACTTCTACCTAAAATGGCAGAAAACGCACCTATCTTGGTGATGGACAGGACAGCTAGAGGGGATATGGAGGAGGCTGTTATTTTTTTTTTAATAGTGTACTTTCACCAATTTGCTGATAATTCATTGAAAGTAGATGATCGGTACAATTGCTGCCAATGCATTTTTTAAAGCTGTATTGTCATGAGTCAAATTTGATCATGTTAGGTTCTTGCATAGGTCCTATAGCATTGATAAGTTTCCACCCTCTTTCCTACATACACACATCTCTCCTGCATACACACAACTCTACTACTATCACACACGCAATTTTCCGAAATACACACACAACTCTCCTCCATACACAAACACAGTTCTAACACATATAGCTTTTCTACAGCTTGAAGTATGCACTCACACCTCTGTTACATACACGCACTGTTTTGCTACATACTTGTACACAGCTTTCTTACATACACCAACAGCTCTCTTATATACTCATGCAGCTCCACACACACAAACACATATATATATATATATATATATATATATGTACACTCATCCATCGTATACATTACCACATCTTGAAATTCCTTCCAGGAATGTGACTGATCACATGACCTGAAAGGTTCAATGGCTAATCAACAACTTTGTTTGATTGGGACCCTATCCATGCCACCTCACATATCAGGAGTGTCGTTCTTCTTTTCATAAAGAGGTCCAAGGGCTAGTCTTGCAGAAGTTTTTTCAGCTACACAGGATGCGCAACATCCGTGCAAGTCCTGGTGACTTTCTCCCCTGCACTGCACCGATCAGATAGATCAGTGTGGGGCAGGAGAAAGGAGAACAGTTCTTTCAGTGATCATGAAGGATGCTGTCAGTGTTTTCCTCCATCAGAATAAGCAGCCTCTAGACTGTAAGAAACACACACATTTTAACATCATTTTGATTGTCTAAAATTTACTGCAGCTAAAAATTACATTTGGTTTACAATGCATTTTGCCAGATATGTTGTCACTTGTCAAAGCTAAGAATTTTACATGCTGGGTTTTTTTATGGCACATTTAGCACTGATAAGTTGTCACACTCTTGCTTAATATGTTAACATTCTGTCTGTAAACTGTATATGCATAGCTACCTTTTTGAAGCAATATTGAGATTTACTTAAGAAGTGGGGCCCAATAAATACCATCAATGGTGCCCAGTCCAAGAGATGGTGGATCCTATAGGTAAACACCACCTCATCATGCACTAAAACTTACTAAAAAAAAAAAAGATGTGAAGTTCACACATATAGAAAATGGACATTTTGTGAATACATATTACACGTATTGTAAAATAGATAGAGCTCATATGTAGAGTTTGTTTGATAAACTTTCCTACTACTTTGTCTAAATTAGAAGCAAATTGGTTGAACATTACTTCTACCTAAAATGGCAGAAAACGCACCTATCTTGGTGATGGACAGGACAGCTAGAGGGGATATGGAGGAGGCTGTTATTTTTTTTTTAATAGGTGTACTTTCACCAATTTGCTGATAATTCATTGAAAGTAGATGATCGGTACAATTGCTGCCAATGCATTTTTTAAGCTGTATTGTCATGAGTCAAATTTGATCATGTTAGGTTCTTGCATAGGTCCTATAGCATTGATAAGTTTCCACCCTCTTTCCTACATACACACATCTCTCCTGCATACACACAACTCTACTACTATCACACACGCAATTTTCCGAAATACACACACAACTCTCCCTCCATACACAAACACAGTTCTAACACATATAGCTTTTCTACAGCTTTGAAGTATGCACTCACACCTCTGTTACATACACGCACTGTTTTGCTACATACTTGTACACAGCTTTCTTACATACACCAACAGCTCTCTTATATACTCATGCAGCTCCACACACACAAACACATATATATATATATATATATATATGTACACTCATCCATCGTATACATTACCACATCTTGAAATTCCTTCCAGGAATGTGACTGATCACATGACCTGAAAGGTTCAATGGCTAATCAACAACTTTGTTTGATTGGGACCCTATCCATGCCACCTCACATATCAGGAGTGTCGTTCTTCTTTTCATAAAGAGGTCCAAGGGCTAGTCTTGCAGAAGTTTTTTCAGCTACACAGGATGCGCACATCCGTGCAAGTCCTGGTGACTTTCTCCCCTGCACTGCACCGATCAGATAGATCAGTGTGGGGCAGGAGAAAGGAGAACAGTTCTTTCAGTGATCATGAAGGATGCTGTCAGTGTTTTCCTCCATCAGAATAAGCAGCCTCTAGACTGTAAGAAACACACACATTTTAACATCATTTTGATTGTCTAAAATTTACTGCAGCTAAAAATTACATTTGGTTTACAATGCATTTTGCCAGATATGTTGTCACTTGTCAAAGCTAAGAATTTTACATGCTGGGTTTTTTTATGGCACATTTAGCACTGATAAGTTGTCACACTCTTGCTTAATATGTTAACATTCTGTCTGTAAACTGTATATGCATAGCTACCTTTTTGAAGCAATATTGAGATTTACTTAAGAACGTGGGGCCCAATAAATACCATCAATGGTGCCCAGTCCAAGAGATGGTGGATCCTATAGGTAAACACCACCTCATCATGCACTAAAACTTACTAAAAAAAAAAAAGATGTGAAGTTCACACATATAGAAAATGGACATTTTGTGAATACATATTACACGTATTGTAAAATAGATAGAGCTCATATGTAGAGTTTGTTTGATAAACTTTCCTACTACTTTGTCTAAATTAGAAGCAAATTGGTTGAACATTACTTCTACCTAAAATGGCAGAAAACGCACCTATCTTGGTGATGGACAGGACAGCTAGAGGGGATATGGAGGAGGCTGTTATTTTTTTTTTAATAGGTGTACTTTCACCAATTTGCTGATAATTCATTGAAAGTAGATGATCGGTACAATTGCTGCCAATGCATTTTTTAAAGCTGTATTGTCATGAGTCAAATTTGATCATGTTAGGTTCTTGCATAGGTCCTATAGCATTGATAAGTTTCCACCCTTTTTCCTACATACACACATCTCTCCTGCATACACACAACTCTACTACTATCACACACGCAATTTTCCGAAATACACACACAACTCTCCTCCATACACAAACACAGTTCTAACACATATAGCTTTTCTACAGCTTTGAAGTATGCACTCACACCTCTGTTACATACACGCACTGTTTTGCTACATACTTGTACACAGCTTTCTTACATACACCAACAGCTCTCTTATATACTCATGCAGCTCCACACACACAAACACTTATATATATATATATATATATATATGTACACTCATCCATCGTATACATTACCACATCTTGAAATTCCTTCCAGGAATGTGACTGATCACATGACCTGAAAGGTTCAATGGCTAATCAACAACTTTGTTTGATTGGGACCCTATCCATGCCACCTCACATATCAGGAGTGTCGTTCTTCTTTTCATAAAGAGGCCCAAGGGCTAGTCTTGCAGAAGTTTTTTCAGCTACACAGGATGCGCAACATCCGTGCAAGTCCTGGTGACTTTCTCCCCTGCACTGCACCGATCAGATAGATCAGTGTGGGGCAGGAGAAAGGAGAACAGTTCTTTCAGTGATCATGAAGGATGCTGTCAGTGTTTTCCTCCATCAGAATAAGCAGCCTCTAGACTGTAAGAAACACACACATTTTAACATCATTTTGATTGTCTAAAATTTACTGCAGCTAAAAATTACATTTGGTTTACAATGCATTTTGCCAGATATGTTGTCACTTGTCAAAGCTAAGAATTTTACATGCTGGGTTTTTTTATGGCACATTTAGCACTGATAAGTTGTCACACTCTTGCTTAATATGTTAACATTCTGTCTGTAAACTGTATATGCATAGCTACCTTTTTGAAGCAATATTGAGATTTACTTAAGAACGTGGGGCCCAATAAATACCATCAATGGTGCCCAGTCCAAGAGATGGTGGATCCTATAGGTAAACACCACCTCATCATGCACTAAAACTTACTAAAAAAAAAAAAGATGTGAAGTTCACACATATAGAAAATGGACATTTTGTGAATACATATTACACGTATTGTAAAATAGATAGAGCTCATATGTAGAGTTTGTTTGATAAACTTTCCTACTACTTTGTCTAAATTAGAAGCAAATTGGTTGAACATTACTTCTACCTAAAATGGCAGAAAACGCACCTATCTTGGTGATGGACAGGACAGCTAGAGGGGATATGGAGGAGGCTGTTATTTTTTTTTTAATAGGTGTACTTTCACCAATTTGCTGATAATTCATTGAAAGTAGATGATCGGTACAATTGCTGCCAATGCATTTTTTAAAGCTGTATTGTCATGAGTCAAATTTGATCATGTTAGGTTCTTGCATAGGTCCTATAGCATTGATAAGTTTCCACCCTTTTTCCTACATACACACATCTCTCCTGCATACACACAACTCTACTACTATCACACACGCAATTTTCCGAAATACACACACAACTCTCCTCCATACACAAACACAGTTCTAACACATATAGCTTTTCTACAGCTTTGAAGTATGCACTCACACCTCTGTTACATACACGCACTGTTTTGCTACATACTTGTACACAGCTTTCTTACATACACCAACAGCTCTCTTATATACTCATGCAGCTCCACACACACAAACACTTATATATATATATATATATATATGTACACTCATCCATCGTATACATTACCACATCTTGAAATTCCTTCCAGGAATGTGACTGATCACATGACCTGAAAGGTTCAATGGCTAATCAACAACTTTGTTTGATTGGGACCCTATCCATGCCACCTCACATATCAGGAGTGTCGTTCTTCTTTTCATAAAGAGGTCCAAGGGCTAGTCTTGCAGAAGTTTTTTCAGCTACACAGGATGCGCAACATCCGTGCAAGTCCTGGTGACTTTCTCCCCTGCACTGCACCGATCAGATAGATCAGTGTGGGGCAGGAGAAAGGAGAACAGTTCTTTCAGTGATCATGAAGGATGCTGTCAGTGTTTTCCTCCATCAGAATAAGCAGCCTCTAGACTGTAAGAAACACACACATTTTAACATCATTTTGATTGTCTAAAATTTACTGCAGCTAAAAATTACATTTGGTTTACAATGCATTTTGCCAGATATGTTGTCACTTGTCAAAGCTAAGAATTTTACATGCTGGGTTTTTTTATGGCACATTTAGCACTGATAAGTTGTCACACTCTTGCTTAATATGTTAACATTCTGTCTGTAAACTGTATATGCATAGCTACCTTTTTGAAGCAATATTGAGATTTACTTAAGAACGTGGGGCCCAATAAATACCATCAATGGTGCCCAGTCCAAGAGATGGTGGATCCTATAGGTAAACACCACCTCATCATGCACTAAAACTTACTAAAAAAAAAAAAGATGTGAAGTTCACACATATAGAAAATGGACATTTTGTGAATACATATTACACGTATTGTAAAATAGATAGAGCTCATATGTAGAGTTTGTTTGATAAACTTTCCTACTACTTTGTCTAAATTAGAAGCAAATTGGTTGAACATTACTTCTACCTAAAATGGCAGAAAACGCACCTATCTTGGTGATGGACAGGACAGCTAGAGGGGATATGGAGGAGGCTGTTATTTTTTTTTTAATAGGTGTACTTTCACCAATTTGCTGATAATTCATTGAAAGTAGATGATCGGTACAATTGCTGCCAATGCATTTTTTAAAGCTGTATTGTCATGAGTCAAATTTGATCATGTTAGGTTCTTGCATAGGTCCTATAGCATTGATAAGTTTCCACCCTCTTTCCTACATACACACATCTCTCCTGCATACACACAACTCTACTACTATCACACACGCAATTTTCCGAAATACACACACAACTCTCCTCCATACACAAACACAGTTCTAACACATATAGCTTTTCTACAGCTTTGAAGTATGCACTCACACCTCTGTTACATACACGCACTGTTTTGCTACATACTTGTACACAGCTTTCTTACATACACCAACAGCTCTCTTATATACTCATGCAGCTCCACACACACAAACACTTATATATATATATATATATGTACACTCATCCATCGTATACATTACCACATCTTGAAATTCCTTCCAGGAATGTGACTGATCACATGACCTGAAAGGTTCAATGGCTAATCAACAACTTTGTTTGATTGGGACCCTATCCATGCCACCTCACATATCAGGAGTGTCGTTCTTCTTTTCATAAAGAGGTCCAAGGGCTAGTCTTGCAGAAGTTTTTTCAGCTACACAGGATGCGCAACATCCGTGCAAGTCCTGGTGACTTTCTCCCCTGCACTGCACCGATCAGATAGATCAGTGTGGGGCAGGAGAAAGGAGAACAGTTCTTTCAGTGATCATGAAGGATGCTGTCAGTGTTTTCCTCCATCAGAATAAGCAGCCTCTAGACTGTAAGAAACACACACATTTTAACATCATTTTGATTGTCTAAAATTTACTGCAGCTAAAAATTACATTTGGTTTACAATGCATTTTGCCAGATATGTTGTCACTTGTCAAAGCTAAGAATTTTACATGCTGGGTTTTTTTATGGCACATTTAGCACTGATAAGTTGTCACACTCTTGCTTAATATGTTAACATTCTGTCTGTAAACTGTATATGCATAGCTACCTTTTTGAAGCAATATTGAGATTTACTTAAGAACGTGGGGCCCAATAAATACCATCAATGGTGCCCAGTCCAAGAGATGGTGGATCCTATAGGTAAACACCACCTCATCATGCACTAAAACTTACTAAAAAAAAAAAAGATGTGAAGTTCACACATATAGAAAATGGACATTTTGTGAATACATATTACACGTATTGTAAAATAGATAGAGCTCATATGTAGAGTTTGTTTGATAAACTTTCCTACTACTTTGTCTAAATTAGAAGCAAATTGGTTGAACATTACTTCTACCTAAAATGGCAGAAAACGCACCTATCTTGGTGATGGACAGGACAGCTAGAGGGGATATGGAGGAGGCTGTTATTTTTTTTTTAATAGGTGTACTTTCACCAATTTGCTGATAATTCATTGAAAGTAGATGATCGGTACAATTGCTGCCAATGCATTTTTTAAAGCTGTATTGTCATGAGTCAAATTTGATCATGTTAGGTTCTTGCATAGGTCCTATAGCATTGATAAGTTTCCACCCTTTTTCCTACATACACACATCTCTCCTGCATACACACAACTCTACTACTATCACACACGCAATTTTCCGAAATACACACACAACTCTCCTCCATACACAAACACAGTTCTAACACATATAGCTTTTCTACAGCTTTGAAGTATGCACTCACACCTCTGTTACATACACGCACTGTTTTGCTACATACTTGTACACAGCTTTCTTACATACACCAACAGCTCTCTTATATACTCATGCAGCTCCACACACACAAACACTTATATATATATATATATATATATATGTACACTCATCCATCGTATACATTACCACATCTTGAAATTCCTTCCAGGAATGTGACTGATCACATGACCTGAAAGGTTCAATGGCTAATCAACAACTTTGTTTGATTGGGACCCTATCCATGCCACCTCACATATCAGGAGTGTCGTTCTTCTTTTCATAAAGAGGCCCAAGGGCTAGTCTTGCAGAAGTTTTTTCAGCTACACAGGATGCGCAACATCCGTGCAAGTCCTGGTGACTTTCTCCCCTGCACTGCACCGATCAGATAGATCAGTGTGGGGCAGGAGAAAGGAGAACAGTTCTTTCAGTGATCATGAAGGATGCTGTCAGTGTTTTCCTCCATCAGAATAAGCAGCCTCTAGACTGTAAGAAACACACACATTTTAACATCATTTTGATTGTCTAAAATTTACTGCAGCTAAAAATTACATTTGGTTTACAATGCATTTTGCCAGATATGTTGTCACTTGTCAAAGCTAAGAATTTTACATGCTGGGTTTTTTTATGGCACATTTAGCACTGATAAGTTGTCACACTCTTGCTTAATATGTTAACATTCTGTCTGTAAACTGTATATGCATAGCTACCTTTTTGAAGCAATATTGAGATTTACTTAAGAACGTGGGGCCCAATAAATACCATCAATGGTGCCCAGTCCAAGAGATGGTGGATCCTATAGGTAAACACCACCTCATCATGCACTAAAACTTACTAAAAAAAAAAAAGATGTGAAGTTCACACATATAGAAAATGGACATTTTGTGAATACATATTACACGTATTGTAAAATAGATAGAGCTCATATGTAGAGTTTGTTTGATAAACTTTCCTACTACTTTGTCTAAATTAGAAGCAAATTGGTTGAACATTACTTCTACCTAAAATGGCAGAAAACGCACCTATCTTGGTGATGGACAGGACAGCTAGAGGGGATATGGAGGAGGCTGTTATTTTTTTTTTAATAGGTGTACTTTCACCAATTTGCTGATAATTCATTGAAAGTAGATGATCGGTACAATTGCTGCCAATGCATTTTTTAAAGCTGTATTGTCATGAGTCAAATTTGATCATGTTAGGTTCTTGCATAGGTCCTATAGCATTGATAAGTTTCCACCCTTTTTCCTACATACACACATCTCTCCTGCATACACACAACTCTACTACTATCACACACGCAATTTTCCGAAATACACACACAACTCTCCTCCATACACAAACACAGTTCTAACACATATAGCTTTTCTACAGCTTTGAAGTATGCACTCACACCTCTGTTACATACACGCACTGTTTTGCTACATACTTGTACACAGCTTTCTTACATACACCAACAGCTCTCTTATATACTCATGCAGCTCCACACACACAAACACTTATATATATATATATATATATATGTACACTCATCCATCGTATACATTACCACATCTTGAAATTCCTTCCAGGAATGTGACTGATCACATGACCTGAAAGGTTCAATGGCTAATCAACAACTTTGTTTGATTGGGACCCTATCCATGCCACCTCACATATCAGGAGTGTCGTTCTTCTTTTCATAAAGAGGTCCAAGGGCTAGTCTTGCAGAAGTTTTTTCAGCTACACAGGATGCGCAACATCCGTGCAAGTCCTGGTGACTTTCTCCCCTGCACTGCACCGATCAGATAGATCAGTGTGGGGCAGGAGAAAGGAGAACAGTTCTTTCAGTGATCATGAAGGATGCTGTCAGTGTTTTCCTCCATCAGAATAAGCAGCCTCTAGACTGTAAGAAACACACACATTTTAACATCATTTTGATTGTCTAAAATTTACTGCAGCTAAAAATTACATTTGGTTTACAATGCATTTTGCCAGATATGTTGTCACTTGTCAAAGCTAAGAATTTTACATGCTGGGTTTTTTTATGGCACATTTAGCACTGATAAGTTGTCACACTCTTGCTTAATATGTTAACATTCTGTCTGTAAACTGTATATGCATAGCTACCTTTTTGAAGCAATATTGAGATTTACTTAAGAACGTGGGGCCCAATAAATACCATCAATGGTGCCCAGTCCAAGAGATGGTGGATCCTATAGGTAAACACCACCTCATCATGCACTAAAACTTACTAAAAAAAAAAAAGATGTGAAGTTCACACATATAGAAAATGGACATTTTGTGAATACATATTACACGTATTGTAAAATAGATAGAGCTCATATGTAGAGTTTGTTTGATAAACTTTCCTACTACTTTGTCTAAATTAGAAGCAAATTGGTTGAACATTACTTCTACCTAAAATGGCAGAAAACGCACCTATCTTGGTGATGGACAGGACAGCTAGAGGGGATATGGAGGAGGCTGTTATTTTTTTTTTAATAGGTGTACTTTCACCAATTTGCTGATAATTCATTGAAAGTAGATGATCGGTACAATTGCTGCCAATGCATTTTTTAAAGCTGTATTGTCATGAGTCAAATTTGATCATGTTAGGTTCTTGCATAGGTCCTATAGCATTGATAAGTTTCCACCCTCTTTCCTACATACACACATCTCTCCTGCATACACACAACTCTACTACTATCACACACGCAATTTTCCGAAATACACACACAACTCTCCTCCATACACAAACACAGTTCTAACACATATAGCTTTTCTACAGCTTTGAAGTATGCACTCACACCTCTGTTACATACACGCACTGTTTTGCTACATACTTGTACACAGCTTTCTTACATACACCAACAGCTCTCTTATATACTCATGCAGCTCCACACACACAAACACTTATATATATATATATATATATGTACACTCATCCATCGTATACATTACCACATCTTGAAATTCCTTCCAGGAATGTGACTGATCACATGACCTGAAAGGTTCAATGGCTAATCAACAACTTTGTTTGATTGGGACCCTATCCATGCCACCTCACATATCAGGAGTGTCGTTCTTCTTTTCATAAAGAGGTCCAAGGGCTAGTCTTGCAGAAGTTTTTTCAGCTACACAGGATGCGCAACATCCGTGCAAGTCCTGGTGACTTTCTCCCCTGCACTGCACCGATCAGATAGATCAGTGTGGGGCAGGAGAAAGGAGAACAGTTCTTTCAGTGATCATGAAGGATGCTGTCAGTGTTTTCCTCCATCAGAATAAGCAGCCTCTAGACTGTAAGAAACACACACATTTTAACATCATTTTGATTGTCTAAAATTTACTGCAGCTAAAAATTACATTTGGTTTACAATGCATTTTGCCAGATATGTTGTCACTTGTCAAAGCTAAGAATTTTACATGCTGGGTTTTTTTATGGCACATTTAGCACTGATAAGTTGTCACACTCTTGCTTAATATGTTAACATTCTGTCTGTAAACTGTATATGCATAGCTACCTTTTTGAAGCAATATTGAGATTTACTTAAGAACGTGGGGCCCAATAAATACCATCAATGGTGCCCAGTCCAAGAGATGGTGGATCCTATAGGTAAACACCACCTCATCATGCACTAAAACTTACTAAAAAAAAAAAAGATGTGAAGTTCACACATATAGAAAATGGACATTTTGTGAATACATATTACACGTATTGTAAAATAGATAGAGCTCATATGTAGAGTTTGTTTGATAAACTTTCCTACTACTTTGTCTAAATTAGAAGCAAATTGGTTGAACATTACTTCTACCTAAAATGGCAGAAAACGCACCTATCTTGGTGATGGACAGGACAGCTAGAGGGGATATGGAGGAGGCTGTTATTTTTTTTTTAATAGGTGTACTTTCACCAATTTGCTGATAATTCATTGAAAGTAGATGATCGGTACAATTGCTGCCAATGCATTTTTTAAAGCTGTATTGTCATGAGTCAAATTTGATCATGTTAGGTTCTTGCATAGGTCCTATAGCATTGATAAGTTTCCACCCTTTTTCCTACATACACACATCTCTCCTGCATACACACAACTCTACTACTATCACACACGCAATTTTCCGAAATACACACACAACTCTCCTCCATACACAAACACAGTTCTAACACATATAGCTTTTCTACAGCTTTGAAGTATGCACTCACACCTCTGTTACATACACGCACTGTTTTGCTACATACTTGTACACAGCTTTCTTACATACACCAACAGCTCTCTTATATACTCATGCAGCTCCACACACACAAACACTTATATATATATATATATATATATATATATATATATATGTACACTCATCCATCGTATACATTACCACATCTTGAAATTCCTTCCAGGAATGTGACTGATCACATGACCTGAAAGGTTCAATGGCTAATCAACAACTTTGTTTGATTGGGACCCTATCCATGCCACCTCACATATCAGGAGTGTCGTTCTTCTTTTCATAAAGAGGCCCAAGGGCTAGTCTTGCAGAAGTTTTTTCAGCTACACAGGATGCGCAACATCCGTGCAAGTCCTGGTGACTTTCTCCCCTGCACTGCACCGATCAGATAGATCAGTGTGGGGCAGGAGAAAGGAGAACAGTTCTTTCAGTGATCATGAAGGATGCTGTCAGTGTTTTCCTCCATCAGAATAAGCAGCCTCTAGACTGTAAGAAACACACACATTTTAACATCATTTTGATTGTCTAAAATTTACTGCAGCTAAAAATTACATTTGGTTTACAATGCATTTTGCCAGATATGTTGTCACTTGTCAAAGCTAAGAATTTTACATGCTGGGTTTTTTTATGGCACATTTAGCACTGATAAGTTGTCACACTCTTGCTTAATATGTTAACATTCTGTCTGTAAACTGTATATGCATAGCTACCTTTTTGAAGCAATATTGAGATTTACTTAAGAACGTGGGGCCCAATAAATACCATCAATGGTGCCCAGTCCAAGAGATGTTGGATCCTATAGGTAAACACCACCTCATCATGCACTAAAACTTACTAAAAAAAAAAAAGATGTGAAGTTCACACATATAGAAAATGGACATTTTGTGAATACATATTACACGTATTGTAAAATAGATAGAGCTCATATGTAGAGTTTGTTTGATAAACTTTCCTACTACTTTGTCTAAATTAGAAGCAAATTGGTTGAACATTACTTCTACCTAAAATGGCAGAAAACGCACCTATCTTGGTGATGGACAGGACAGCTAGAGGGGATATGGAGGAGGCTGTTATTTTTTTTTTAATAGGTGTACTTTCACCAATTTGCTGATAATTCATTGAAAGTAGATGATCGGTACAATTGCTGCCAATGCATTTTTTAAAGCTGTATTGTCATGAGTCAAATTTGATCATGTTAGGTTCTTGCATAGGTCCTATAGCATTGATAAGTTTCCACCCTTTTTCCTACATACACACATCTCTCCTGCATACACACAACTCTACTACTATCACACACGCAATTTTCCGAAATACACACACAACTCTCCTCCATACACAAACACAGTTCTAACACATATAGCTTTTCTACAGCTTTGAAGTATGCACTCACACCTCTGTTACATACACGCACTGTTTTGCTACATACTTGTACACAGCTTTCTTACATACACCAACAGCTCTCTTATATACTCATGCAGCTCCACACACACAAACACTTATATATATATATATATATATATGTACACTCATCCATCGTATACATTACCACATCTTGAAATTCCTTCCAGGAATGTGACTGATCACATGACCTGAAAGGTTCAATGGCTAATCAACAACTTTGTTTGATTGGGACCCTATCCATGCCACCTCACATATCAGGAGTGTCGTTCTTCTTTTCATAAAGAGGTCCAAGGGCTAGTCTTGCAGAAGTTTTTTCAGCTACACAGGATGCGCAACATCCGTGCAAGTCCTGGTGACTTTCTCCCCTGCACTGCACCGATCAGATAGATCAGTGTGGGGCAGGAGAAAGGAGAACAGTTCTTTCAGTGATCATGAAGGATGCTGTCAGTGTTTTCCTCCATCAGAATAAGCAGCCTCTAGACTGTAAGAAACACACACATTTTAACATCATTTTGATTGTCTAAAATTTACTGCAGCTAAAAATTACATTTGGTTTACAATGCATTTTGCCAGATATGTTGTCACTTGTCAAAGCTAAGAATTTTACATGCTGGGTTTTTTTATGGCACATTTAGCACTGATAAGTTGTCACACTCTTGCTTAATATGTTAACATTCTGTCTGTAAACTGTATATGCATAGCTACCTTTTTGAAGCAATATTGAGATTTACTTAAGAACGTGGGGCCCAATAAATACCATCAATGGTGCCCAGTCCAAGAGATGGTGGATCCTATAGGTAAACACCACCTCATCATGCACTAAAACTTACTAAAAAAAAAAAAGATGTGAAGTTCACACATATAGAAAATGGACATTTTGTGAATACATATTACACGTATTGTAAAATAGATAGAGCTCATATGTAGAGTTTGTTTGATAAACTTTCCTACTACTTTGTCTAAATTAGAAGCAAATTGGTTGAACATTACTTCTACCTAAAATGGCAGAAAACGCACCTATCTTGGTGATGGACAGGACAGCTAGAGGGGATATGGAGGAGGCTGTTATTTTTTTTTTAATAGGTGTACTTTCACCAATTTGCTGATAATTCATTGAAAGTAGATGATCGGTACAATTGCTGCCAATGCATTTTTTAAAGCTGTATTGTCATGAGTCAAATTTGATCATGTTAGGTTCTTGCATAGGTCCTATAGCATTGATAAGTTTCCACCCTTTTTCCTACATACACACATCTCTCCTGCATACACACAACTCTACTACTATCACACACGCAATTTTCCGAAATACACACACAACTCTCCTCCATACACAAACACAGTTCTAACACATATAGCTTTTCTACAGCTTTGAAGTATGCACTCACACCTCTGTTACATACACGCACTGTTTTGCTACATACTTGTACACAGCTTTCTTACATACACCAACAGCTCTCTTATATACTCATGCAGCTCCACACACACAAACACTTATATATATATATATATATATATGTACACTCATCCATCGTATACATTACCACATCTTGAAATTCCTTCCAGGAATGTGACTGATCACATGACCTGAAAGGTTCAATGGCTAATCAACAACTTTGTTTGATTGGGACCCTATCCATGCCACCTCACATATCAGGAGTGTCGTTCTTCTTTTCATAAAGAGGTCCAAGGGCTAGTCTTGCAGAAGTTTTTTCAGCTACACAGGATGCGCAACATCCGTGCAAGTCCTGGTGACTTTCTCCCCTGCACTGCACCGATCAGATAGATCAGTGTGGGGCAGGAGAAAGGAGAACAGTTCTTTCAGTGATCATGAAGGATGCTGTCAGTGTTTTCCTCCATCAGAATAAGCAGCCTCTAGACTGTAAGAAACACACACATTTTAACATCATTTTGATTGTCTAAAATTTACTGCAGCTAAAAATTACATTTGGTTTACAATGCATTTTGCCAGATATGTTGTCACTTGTCAAAGCTAAGAATTTTACATGCTGGGTTTTTTTATGGCACATTTAGCACTGATAAGTTGTCACACTCTTGCTTAATATGTTAACATTCTGTCTGTAAACTGTATATGCATAGCTACCTTTTTGAAGCAATATTGAGATTTACTTAAGAACGTGGGGCCCAATAAATACCATCAATGGTGCCCAGTCCAAGAGATGGTGGATCCTATAGGTAAACACCACCTCATCATGCACTAAAACTTACTAAAAAAAAAAAAGATGTGAAGTTCACACATATAGAAAATGGACATTTTGTGAATACATATTACACGTATTGTAAAATAGATAGAGCTCATATGTAGAGTTTGTTTGATAAACTTTCCTACTACTTTGTCTAAATTAGAAGCAAATTGGTTGAACATTACTTCTACCTAAAATGGCAGAAAACGCACCTATCTTGGTGATGGACAGGACAGCTAGAGGGGATATGGAGGAGGCTGTTATTTTTTTTTTAATAGGTGTACTTTCACCAATTTGCTGATAATTCATTGAAAGTAGATGATCGGTACAATTGCTGCCAATGCATTTTTTAAAGCTGTATTGTCATGAGTCAAATTTGATCATGTTAGGTTCTTGCATAGGTCCTATAGCATTGATAAGTTTCCACCCTCTTTCCTACATACACACATCTCTCCTGCATACACACAACTCTACTACTATCACACACGCAATTTTCCGAAATACACACACAACTCTCCTCCATACACAAACACAGTTCTAACACATATAGCTTTTCTACAGCTTTGAAGTATGCACTCACACCTCTGTTACATACACGCACTGTTTTGCTACATACTTGTACACAGCTTTCTTACATACACCAACAGCTCTCTTATATACTCATGCAGCTCCACACACACAAACACTTATATATATATATATATATATATATATATATATGTACACTCATCCATCGTATACATTACCACATCTTGAAATTCCTTCCAGGAATGTGACTGATCACATGACCTGAAAGGTTCAATGGCTAATCAACAACTTTGTTTGATTGGGACCCTATCCATGCCACCTCACATATCAGGAGTGTCGTTCTTCTTTTCATAAAGAGGTCCAAGGGCTAGTCTTGCAGAAGTTTTTTCAGCTACACAGGATGCGCAACATCCGTGCAAGTCCTGGTGACTTTCTCCCCTGCACTGCACCGATCAGATAGATCAGTGTGGGGCAGGAGAAAGGAGAACAGTTCTTTCAGTGATCATGAAGGATGCTGTCAGTGTTTTCCTCCATCAGAATAAGCAGCCTCTAGACTGTAAGAAACACACACATTTTAACATCATTTTGATTGTCTAAAATTTACTGCAGCTAAAAATTACATTTGGTTTACAATGCATTTTGCCAGATATGTTGTCACTTGTCAAAGCTAAGAATTTTACATGCTGGGTTTTTTTATGGCACATTTAGCACTGATAAGTTGTCACACTCTTGCTTAATATGTTAACATTCTGTCTGTAAACTGTATATGCATAGCTACCTTTTTGAAGCAATATTGAGATTTACTTAAGAACGTGGGGCCCAATAAATACCATCAATGGTGCCCAGTCCAAGAGATGGTGGATCCTATAGGTAAACACCACCTCATCATGCACTAAAACTTACTAAAAAAAAAAAAAAGATGTGAAGTTCACACATATAGAAAATGGACATTTTGTGAATACATATTACACGTATTGTAAAATAGATAGAGCTCATATGTAGAGTTTGTTTGATAAACTTTCCTACTACTTTGTCTAAATTAGAAGCAAATTGGTTGAACATTACTTCTACCTAAAATGGCAGAAAACGCACCTATCTTGGTGATGGACAGGACAGCTAGAGGGGATATGGAGGAGGCTGTTATTTTTTTTTTAATAGGTGTACTTTCACCAATTTGCTGATAATTCATTGAAAGTAGATGATCGGTACAATTGCTGCCAATGCATTTTTTAAAGCTGTATTGTCATGAGTCAAATTTGATCATGTTAGGTTCTTGCATAGGTCCTATAGCATTGATAAGTTTCCACCCTCTTTCCTACATACACACATCTCTCCTGCATACACACAACTCTACTACTATCACACACGCAATTTTCCGAAATACACACACAACTCTCCTCCATACACAAACACAGTTCTAACACATATAGCTTTTCTACAGCTTTGAAGTATGCACTCACACCTCTGTTACATACACGCACTGTTTTGCTACATACTTGTACACAGCTTTCTTACATACACCAACAGCTCTCTTATATACTCATGCAGCTCCACACACACAAACACTTATATATATATATATATATATATGTACACTCATCCATCGTATACATTACCACATCTTGAAATTCCTTCCAGGAATGTGACTGATCACATGACCTGAAAGGTTCAATGGCTAATCAACAACTTTGTTTGATTGGGACCCTATCCATGCCACCTCACATATCAGGAGTGTCGTTCTTCTTTTCATAAAGAGGTCCAAGGGCTAGTCTTGCAGAAGTTTTTTCAGCTACACAGGATGCGCAACATCCGTGCAAGTCCTGGTGACTTTCTCCCCTGCACTGCACCGATCAGATAGATCAGTGTGGGGCAGGAGAAAGGAGAACAGTTCTTTCAGTGATCATGAAGGATGCTGTCAGTGTTTTCCTCCATCAGAATAAGCAGCCTCTAGACTGTAAGAAACACACACATTTTAACATCATTTTGATTGTCTAAAATTTACTGCAGCTAAAAATTACATTTGGTTTACAATGCATTTTGCCAGATATGTTGTCACTTGTCAAAGCTAAGAATTTTACATGCTGGGTTTTTTTATGGCACATTTAGCACTGATAAGTTGTCACACTCTTGCTTAATATGTTAACATTCTGTCTGTAAACTGTATATGCATAGCTACCTTTTTGAAGCAATATTGAGATTTACTTAAGAACGTGGGGCCCAATAAATACCATCAATGGTGCCCAGTCCAAGAGATGGTGGATCCTATAGGTAAACACCACCTCATCATGCACTAAAACTTACTAAAAAAAAAAAAAGATGTGAAGTTCACACATATAGAAAATGGACATTTTGTGAATACATATTACACGTATTGTAAAATAGATAGAGCTCATATGTAGAGTTTGTTTGATAAACTTTCCTACTACTTTGTCTAAATTAGAAGCAAATTGGTTGAACATTACTTCTACCTAAAATGGCAGAAAACGCACCTATCTTGGTGATGGACAGGACAGCTAGAGGGGATATGGAGGAGGCTGTTATTTTTTTTTTAATAGGTGTACTTTCACCAATTTGCTGATAATTCATTGAAAGTAGATGATCGGTACAATTGCTGCCAATGCATTTTTTAAAGCTGTATTGTCATGAGTCAAATTTGATCATGTTAGGTTCTTGCATAGGTCCTATAGCATTGATAAGTTTCCACCCTCTTTCCTACATACACACATCTCTCCTGCATACACACAACTCTACTACTATCACACACGTAATTTTCCGAAATACACACACAACTCTCCTCCATACACAAACACAGTTCTAACACATATAGCTTTTCTACAGCTTTGAAGTATGCACTCACACCTCTGTTACATACACGCACTGTTTTGCTACATACTTGTACACAGCTTTCTTACATACACCAACAGCTCTCTTATATACTCATGCAGCTCCACACACACAAACACTTATATATATATATATATATATATATATATATATATGTACACTCATCCATCGTATACATTACCACATCTTGAAATTCCTTCCAGGAATGTGACTGATCACATGACCTGAAAGGTTCAATGGCTAATCAACAACTTTGTTTGATTGGGACCCTATCCATGCCACCTCACATATCAGGAGTGTCGTTCTTCTTTTCATAAAGAGGTCCAAGGGCTAGTCTTGCAGAAGTTTTTTCAGCTACACAGGATGCGCAACATCCGTGCAAGTCCTGGTGACTTTCTCCCCTGCACTGCACCGATCAGATAGATCAGTGTGGGGCAGGAGAAAGGAGAACAGTTCTTTCAGTGATCATGAAGGATGCTGTCAGTGTTTTCCTCCATCAGAATAAGCAGCCTCTAGACTGTAAGAAACACACACATTTTAACATCATTTTGATTGTCTAAAATTTACTGCAGCTAAAAATTACATTTGGTTTACAATGCATTTTGCCAGATATGTTGTCACTTGTCAAAGCTAAGAATTTTACATGCTGGGTTTTTTTATGGCACATTTAGCACTGATAAGTTGTCACACTCTTGCTTAATATGTTAACATTCTGTCTGTAAACTGTATATGCATAGCTACCTTTTTGAAGCAATATTGAGATTTACTTAAGAACGTGGGGCCCAATAAATACCATCAATGGTGCCCAGTCCAAGAGATGGTGGATCCTATAGGTAAACACCACCTCATCATGCACTAAAACTTACTAAAAAAAAAAAAAGATGTGAAGTTCACACATATAGAAAATGGACATTTTGTGAATACATATTACACGTATTGTAAAATAGATAGAGCTCATATGTAGAGTTTGTTTGATAAACTTTCCTACTACTTTGTCTAAATTAGAAGCAAATTGGTTGAACATTACTTCTACCTAAAATGGCAGAAAACGCACCTATCTTGGTGATGGACAGGACAGCTAGAGGGGATATGGAGGAGGCTGTTATTTTTTTTTTAATAGGTGTACTTTCACCAATTTGCTGATAATTCATTGAAAGTAGATGATCGGTACAATTGCTGCCAATGCATTTTTTAAAGCTGTATTGTCATGAGTCAAATTTGATCATGTTAGGTTCTTGCATAGGTCCTATAGCATTGATAAGTTTCCACCCTCTTTCCTACATACACACATCTCTCCTGCATACACACAACTCTACTACTATCACACACGCAATTTTCCGAAATACACACACAACTCTCCTCCATACACAAACACAGTTCTAACACATATAGCTTTTCTACAGCTTTGAAGTATGCACTCACACCTCTGTTACATACACGCACTGTTTTGCTACATACTTGTACACAGCTTTCTTACATACACCAACAGCTCTCTTATATACTCATGCAGCTCCACACACACAAACACTTATATATATATATATATATATATATATATATATATATATGTACACTCATCCATCGTATACATTACCACATCTTGAAATTCCTTCCAGGAATGTGACTGATCACATGACCTGAAAGGTTCAATGGCTAATCAACAACTTTGTTTGATTGGGACCCTATCCATGCCACCTCACATATCAGGAGTGTCGTTCTTCTTTTCATAAAGAGGTCCAAGGGCTAGTCTTGCAGAAGTTTTTTCAGCTACACAGGATGCGCAACATCCGTGCAAGTCCTGGTGACTTTCTCCCCTGCACTGCACCGATCAGATAGATCAGTGTGGGGCAGGAGAAAGGAGAACAGTTCTTTCAGTGATCATGAAGGATGCTGTCAGTGTTTTCCTCCATCAGAATAAGCAGCCTCTAGACTGTAAGAAACACACACATTTTAACATCATTTTGATTGTCTAAAATTTACTGCAGCTAAAAATTACATTTGGTTTACAATGCATTTTGCCAGATATGTTGTCACTTGTCAAAGCTAAGAATTTTACATGCTGGGTTTTTTTATGGCACATTTAGCACTGATAAGTTGTCACACTCTTGCTTAATATGTTAACATTCTGTCTGTAAACTGTATATGCATAGCTACCTTTTTGAAGCAATATTGAGATTTACTTAAGAACGTGGGGCCCAATAAATACCATCAATGGTGCCCAGTCCAAGAGATGGTGGATCCTATAGGTAAACACCACCTCATCATGCACTAAAACTTACTAAAAAAAAAAAAAGATGTGAAGTTCACACATATAGAAAATGGACATTTTGTGAATACATATTACACGTATTGTAAAATAGATAGAGCTCATATGTAGAGTTTGTTTGATAAACTTTCCTACTACTTTGTCTAAATTAGAAGCAAATTGGTTGAACATTACTTCTACCTAAAATGGCAGAAAACGCACCTATCTTGGTGATGGACAGGACAGCTAGAGGGGATATGGAGGAGGCTGTTATTTTTTTTTTAATAGGTGTACTTTCACCAATTTGCTGATAATTCATTGAAAGTAGATGATCGGTACAATTGCTGCCAATGCATTTTTTAAAGCTGTATTGTCATGAGTCAAATTTGATCATGTTAGGTTCTTGCATAGGTCCTATAGCATTGATAAGTTTCCACCCTCTTTCCTACATACACACATCTCTCCTGCATACACACAACTCTACTACTATCACACACGCAATTTTCCGAAATACACACACAACTCTCCTCCATACACAAACACAGTTCTAACACATATAGCTTTTCTACAGCTTTGAAGTATGCACTCACACCTCTGTTACATACACGCACTGTTTTGCTACATACTTGTACACAGCTTTCTTACATACACCAACAGCTCTCTTATATACTCATGCAGCTCCACACACACAAACACTTATATATATATATATATATATATATATATATATATGTACACTCATCCATCGTATACATTACCACATCTTGAAATTCCTTCCAGGAATGTGACTGATCACATGACCTGAAAGGTTGAATGGCTAATCAACAACTTTGTTTGATTGGGACCCTATCCATGCCACCTCACATATCAGGAGTGTCGTTCTTCTTTTCATAAAGAGGTCCAAGGGCTAGTCTTGCAGAAGTTTTTTCAGCTACACAGGATGCGCAACATCCGTGCAAGTCCTGGTGACTTTCTCCCCTGCACTGCACCGATCAGATAGATCAGTGTGGGGCAGGAGAAAGGAGAACAGTTCTTTCAGTGATCATGAAGGATGCTGTGTTTTCCTCCATCAGAATAAGCAGCCTCTAGACTGTAAGAAACACACACATTTTAACATCATTTTGATTGTCTAAAATTTACTGCAGCTAAAAATTACATTTGGTTTACAATGCATTTTGCCAGATATGTTGTCACTTGTCAAAGCTAAGAATTTTACATGCTGGGTTTTTTTATGGCACATTTAGCACTGATAAGTTGTCACACTCTTGCTTAATATGTTAACATTCTGTCTGTAAACTGTATATGCATAGCTACCTTTTTGAAGCAATATTGAGATTTACTTAAGAACGTGGGGCCCAATAAATACCATCAATGGTGCCCAGTCCAAGAGATGGTGGATCCTATAGGTAAACACCACCTCATCATGCACTAAAACTTACTAAAAAAAAAAAAGATGTGAAGTTCACACATATAGAAAATGGACATTTTGTGAATACATATTACACGTATTGTAAAATAGATAGAGCTCATATGTAGAGTTTGTTTGATAAACTTTCCTACTACTTTGTCTAAATTAGAAGCAAATTGGTTGAACATTACTTCTACCTAAAATGGCAGAAAACGCACCTATCTTGGTGATGGACAGGACAGCTAGAGGGGATATGGAGGAGGCTGTTATTTTTTTTTTAATAGGTGTACTTTCACCAATTTGCTGATAATTCATTGAAAGTAGATGATCGGTACAATTGCTGCCAATGCATTTTTTAAAGCTGTATTGTCATGAGTCAAATTTGATCATGTTAGGTTCTTGCATAGGTCCTATAGCATTGATAAGTTTCCACCCGCTTTCCTACATACACACATCTCTCCTGCATACACACAACTCTACTACTATCACACACGCAATTTTCCGAAATACACACACAACTCTCCTCCATACACAAACACAGTTCTAACACATATAGCTTTTCTACAGCTTTGAAGTATGCACTCACACCTCTGTTACATACACGCACTGTTTTGCTACATACTTGTACACAGCTTTCTTACATACCATACACCAACAGCTCTCTTATATACTCATGCAGCTCCACACACACAAACACTTATATATATATATATATATGTACACTCATCCATCGTATACATTACCACATCTTGAAATTCCTTCCAGGAATGTGACTGATCACATGACCTGAAAGGTTCAATGGCTAATCAACAACTTTGTTTGATTGGGACCCTATCCATGCCACCTCACATATCAGGAGTGTCGTTCTTCTTTTCATAAAGAGGTCCAAGGGCTAGTCTTGCAGAAGTTTTTTCAGCTACACAGGATGCGCAACATCCGTGCAAGTCCTGGTGACTTTCTCCCCTGCACTGCACCGATCAGATAGATCAGTGTGGGGCAGGAGAAAGGAGAACAGTTCTTTCAGTGATCATGAAGGATGCTGTCAGTGTTTTCCTCCATCAGAATAAGCAGCCTCTAGACTGTAAGAAACACACACATTTTAACATCATTTTGATTGTCTAAAATTTACTGCAGCTAAAAATTACATTTGGTTTACAATGCATTTTGCCAGATATGTTGTCACTTGTCAAAGCTAAGAATTTTACATGCTGGGTTTTTTTATGGCACATTTAGCACTGATAAGTTGTCACACTCTTGCTTAATATGTTAACATTCTGTCTGTAAACTGTATATGCATAGCTACCTTTTTGAAGCAATATTGAGATTTACTTAAGAACGTGGGGCCCAATAAATACCATCAATGGTGCCCAGTCCAAGAGATGGTGGATCCTATAGGTAAACACCACCTCATCATGCACTAAAACTTACTAAAAAAAAAAAAGATGTGAAGTTCACACATATAGAAAATGGACATTTTGTGAATACATATTACACGTATTGTAAAATAGATAGAGCTCATATGTAGAGTTTGTTTGATAAACTTTCCTACTACTTTGTCTAAATTAGAAGCAAATTGGTTGAACATTACTTCTACCTAAAATGGCAGAAAACGCACCTATCTTGGTGATGGACAGGACAGCTAGAGGGGATATGGAGGAGGCTGTTATTTTTTTTTTAATAGGTGTACTTTCACCAATTTGCTGATAATTCATTGAAAGTAGATGATCGGTACAATTGCTGCCAATGCATTTTTTAAAGCTGTATTGTCATGAGTCAAATTTGATCATGTTAGGTTCTTGCATAGGTCCTATAGCATTGATAAGTTTCCACCCGCTTTCCTACATACACACATCTCTCCTGCATACACACAACTCTACTACTATCACACACGCAATTTTCCGAAATACACACACAACTCTCCTCCATACACAAACACAGTTCTAACACATATAGCTTTTCTACAGCTTTGAAGTATGCACTCACACCTCTGTTACATACACGCACTGTTTTGCTACATACTTGTACACAGCTTTCTTACATACCATACACCAACAGCTCTCTTATATACTCATGCAGCTCCACACACACAAACACTTATATATATATATATATATGTACACTCATCCATCGTATACATTACCACATCTTGAAATTCCTTCCAGGAATGTGACTGATCACATGACCTGAAAGGTTCAATGGCTAATCAACAACTTTGTTTGATTGGGACCCTATCCATGCCACCTCACATATCAGGAGTGTCGTTCTTCTTTTCATAAAGAGGTCCAAGGGCTAGTCTTGCAGAAGTTTTTTCAGCTACACAGGATGCGCAACATCCGTGCAAGTCCTGGTGACTTTCTCCCCTGCACTGCACCGATCAGATAGATCAGTGTGGGGCAGGAGAAAGGAGAACAGTTCTTTCAGTGATCATGAAGGATGCTGTCAGTGTTTTCCTCCATCAGAATAAGCAGCCTCTAGACTGTAAGAAACACACACATTTTAACATCATTTTGATTGTCTAAAATTTACTGCAGCTAAAAATTACATTTGGTTTACAATGCATTTTGCCAGATATGTTGTCACTTGTCAAAGCTAAGAATTTTACATGCTGGGTTTTTTTATGGCACATTTAGCACTGATAAGTTGTCACACTCTTGCTTAATATGTTAACATTCTGTCTGTAAACTGTATATGCATAGCTACCTTTTTGAAGCAATATTGAGATTTACTTAAGAACGTGGGGCCCAATAAATACCATCAATGGTGCCCAGTCCAAGAGATGGTGGATCCTATAGGTAAACACCACCTCATCATGCACTAAAACTTACTAAAAAAAAAAAAAGATGTGAAGTTCACACATATAGAAAATGGACATTTTGTGAATACATATTACACGTATTGTAAAATAGATAGAGCTCATATGTAGAGTTTGTTTGATAAACTTTCCTACTACTTTGTCTAAATTAGAAGCAAATTGGTTGAACATTACTTCTACCTAAAATGGCAGAAAACGCACCTATCTTGGTGATGGACAGGACAGCTAGAGGGGATATGGAGGAGGCTGTTATTTTTTTTTTAATAGGTGTACTTTCACCAATTTGCTGATAATTCATTGAAAGTAGATGATCGGTACAATTGCTGCCAATGCATTTTTTAAAGCTGTATTGTCATGAGTCAAATTTGATCATGTTAGGTTCTTGCATAGGTCCTATAGCATTGATAAGTTTCCACCCTCTTTCCTACATACACACATCTCTCCTGCATACACACAACTCTACTACTATCACACACGCAATTTTCCGAAATACACACACAACTCTCCTCCATACACAAACACAGTTCTAACACATATAGCTTTTCTACAGCTTTGAAGTATGCACTCACACCTCTGTTACATACACGCACTGTTTTGCTACATACTTGTACACAGCTTTCTTACATACACCAACAGCTCTCTTATATACTCATGCAGCTCCACACACACAAACACTTATATATATATATATATATATATATATATATATGTACACTCATCCATCGTATACATTACCACATCTTGAAATTCCTTCCAGGAATGTGACTGATCACATGACCTGAAAGGTTGAATGGCTAATCAACAACTTTGTTTGATTGGGACCCTATCCATGCCACCTCACATATCAGGAGTGTCGTTCTTCTTTTCATAAAGAGGTCCAAGGGCTAGTCTTGCAGAAGTTTTTTCAGCTACACAGGATGCGCAACATCCGTGCAAGTCCTGGTGACTTTCTCCCCTGCACTGCACCGATCAGATAGATCAGTGTGGGGCAGGAGAAAGGAGAACAGTTCTTTCAGTGATCATGAAGGATGCTGTGTTTTCCTCCATCAGAATAAGCAGCCTCTAGACTGTAAGAAACACACACATTTTAACATCATTTTGATTGTCTAAAATTTACTGCAGCTAAAAATTACATTTGGTTTACAATGCATTTTGCCAGATATGTTGTCACTTGTCAAAGCTAAGAATTTTACATGCTGGGTTTTTTTATGGCACATTTAGCACTGATAAGTTGTCACACTCTTGCTTAATATGTTAACATTCTGTCTGTAAACTGTATATGCATAGCTACCTTTTTGAAGCAATATTGAGATTTACTTAAGAACGTGGGGCCCAATAAATACCATCAATGGTGCCCAGTCCAAGAGATGGTGGATCCTATAGGTAAACACCACCTCATCATGCACTAAAACTTACTAAAAAAAAAAAAGATGTGAAGTTCACACATATAGAAAATGGACATTTTGTGAATACATATTACACGTATTGTAAAATAGATAGAGCTCATATGTAGAGTTTGTTTGATAAACTTTCCTACTACTTTGTCTAAATTAGAAGCAAATTGGTTGAACATTACTTCTACCTAAAATGGCAGAAAACGCACCTATCTTGGTGATGGACAGGACAGCTAGAGGGGATATGGAGGAGGCTGTTATTTTTTTTTTAATAGGTGTACTTTCACCAATTTGCTGATAATTCATTGAAAGTAGATGATCGGTACAATTGCTGCCAATGCATTTTTTAAAGCTGTATTGTCATGAGTCAAATTTGATCATGTTAGGTTCTTGCATAGGTCCTATAGCATTGATAAGTTTCCACCCGCTTTCCTACATACACACATCTCTCCTGCATACACACAACTCTACTACTATCACACACGCAATTTTCCGAAATACACACACAACTCTCCTCCATACACAAACACAGTTCTAACACATATAGCTTTTCTACAGCTTTGAAGTATGCACTCACACCTCTGTTACATACACGCACTGTTTTGCTACATACTTGTACACAGCTTTCTTACATACCATACACCAACAGCTCTCTTATATACTCATGCAGCTCCACACACACAAACACTTATATATATATATATATATATATGTACACTCATCCATCGTATACATTACCACATCTTGAAATTCCTTCCAGGAATGTGACTGATCACATGACCTGAAAGGTTCAATGGCTAATCAACAACTTTGTTTGATTGGGACCCTATCCATGCCACCTCACATATCAGGAGTGTCGTTCTTCTTTTCATAAAGAGGTCCAAGGGCTAGTCTTGCAGAAGTTTTTTCAGCTACACAGGATGCGCAACATCCGTGCAAGTCCTGGTGACTTTCTCCCCTGCACTGCACCGATCAGATAGATCAGTGTGGGGCAGGAGAAAGGAGAACAGTTCTTTCAGTGATCATGAAGGATGCTGTCAGTGTTTTCCTCCATCAGAATAAGCAGCCTCTAGACTGTAAGAAACACACACATTTTAACATCATTTTGATTGTCTAAAATTTACTGCAGCTAAAAATTACATTTGGTTTACAATGCATTTTGCCAGATATGTTGTCACTTGTCAAAGCTAAGAATTTTACATGCTGGGTTTTTTTATGGCACATTTAGCACTGATAAGTTGTCACACTCTTGCTTAATATGTTAACATTCTGTCTGTAAACTGTATATGCATAGCTACCTTTTTGAAGCAATATTGAGATTTACTTAAGAACGTGGGGCCCAATAAATACCATCAATGGTGCCCAGTCCAAGAGATGGTGGATCCTATAGGTAAACACCACCTCATCATGCACTAAAACTTACTAAAAAAAAAAAAAGATGTGAAGTTCACACATATAGAAAATGGACATTTTGTGAATACATATTACACGTATTGTAAAATAGATAGAGCTCATATGTAGAGTTTGTTTGATAAACTTTCCTACTACTTTGTCTAAATTAGAAGCAAATTGGTTGAACATTACTTCTACCTAAAATGGCAGAAAACGCACCTATCTTGGTGATGGACAGGACAGCTAGAGGGGATATGGAGGAGGCTGTTATTTTTTTTTTAATAGGTGTACTTTCACCAATTTGCTGATAATTCATTGAAAGTAGATGATCGGTACAATTGCTGCCAATGCATTTTTTAAAGCTGTATTGTCATGAGTCAAATTTGATCATGTTAGGTTCTTGCATAGGTCCTATAGCATTGATAAGTTTCCACCCTCTTTCCTACATACACACATCTCTCCTGCATACACACAACTCTACTACTATCACACACGCAATTTTCCGAAATACACACACAACTCTCCTCCATACACAAACACAGTTCTAACACATATAGCTTTTCTACAGCTTTGAAGTATGCACTCACACCTCTGTTACATACACGCACTGTTTTGCTACATACTTGTACACAGCTTTCTTACATACACCAACAGCTCTCTTATATACTCATGCAGCTCCACACACACAAACACTTATATATATATATATATATATATATATATATATATATATGTACACTCATCCATCGTATACATTACCACATCTTGAAATTCCTTCCAGGAATGTGACTGATCACATGACCTGAAAGGTTGAATGGCTAATCAACAACTTTGTTTGATTGGGACCCTATCCATGCCACCTCACATATCAGGAGTGTCGTTCTTCTTTTCATAAAGAGGTCCAAGGGCTAGTCTTGCAGAAGTTTTTTCAGCTACACAGGATGCGCAACATCCGTGCAAGTCCTGGTGACTTTCTCCCCTGCACTGCACCGATCAGATAGATCAGTGTGGGGCAGGAGAAAGGAGAACAGTTCTTTCAGTGATCATGAAGGATGCTGTGTTTTCCTCCATCAGAATAAGCAGCCTCTAGACTGTAAGAAACACACACATTTTAACATCATTTTGATTGTCTAAAATTTACTGCAGCTAAAAATTACATTTGGTTTACAATGCATTTTGCCAGATATGTTGTCACTTGTCAAAGCTAAGAATTTTACATGCTGGGTTTTTTTATGGCACATTTAGCACTGATAAGTTGTCACACTCTTGCTTAATATGTTAACATTCTGTCTGTAAACTGTATATGCATAGCTACCTTTTTGAAGCAATATTGAGATTTACTTAAGAACGTGGGGCCCAATAAATACCATCAATGGTGCCCAGTCCAAGAGATGGTGGATCCTATAGGTAAACACCACCTCATCATGCACTAAAACTTACTAAAAAAAAAAAAGATGTGAAGTTCACACATATAGAAAATGGACATTTTGTGAATACATATTACACGTATTGTAAAATAGATAGAGCTCATATGTAGAGTTTGTTTGATAAACTTTCCTACTACTTTGTCTAAATTAGAAGCAAATTGGTTGAACATTACTTCTACCTAAAATGGCAGAAAACGCACCTATCTTGGTGATGGACAGGACAGCTAGAGGGGATATGGAGGAGGCTGTTATTTTTTTTTTAATAGGTGTACTTTCACCAATTTGCTGATAATTCATTGAAAGTAGATGATCGGTACAATTGCTGCCAATGCATTTTTTAAAGCTGTATTGTCATGAGTCAAATTTGATCATGTTAGGTTCTTGCATAGGTCCTATAGCATTGATAAGTTTCCACCCGCTTTCCTACATACACACATCTCTCCTGCATACACACAACTCTACTACTATCACACACGCAATTTTCCGAAATACACACACAACTCTCCTCCATACACAAACACAGTTCTAACACATATAGCTTTTCTACAGCTTTGAAGTATGCACTCACACCTCTGTTACATACACGCACTGTTTTGCTACATACTTGTACACAGCTTTCTTACATACCATACACCAACAGCTCTCTTATATACTCATGCAGCTCCACACACACAAACACTTATATATATATATATATATGTACACTCATCCATCGTATACATTACCACATCTTGAAATTCCTTCCAGGAATGTGACTGATCACATGACCTGAAAGGTTGAATGGCTAATCAACAACTTTGTTTGATTGGGACCCTATCCATGCCACCTCACATATCAGGAGTGTCGTTCTTCTTTTCATAAAGAGGTCCAAGGGCTAGTCTTGCAGAAGTTTTTTCAGCTACACAGGATGCGCAACATCCGTGCAAGTCCTGGTGACTTTCTCCCCTGCACTGCACCGATCAGATAGATCAGTGTGGGGCAGGAGAAAGGAGAACAGTTCTTTCAGTGATCATGAAGGATGCTGTGTTTTCCTCCATCAGAATAAGCAGCCTCTAGACTGTAAGAAACACACACATTTTAACATCATTTTGATTGTCTAAAATTTACTGCAGCTAAAAATTACATTTGGTTTACAATGCATTTTGCCAGATATGTTGTCACTTGTCAAAGCTAAGAATTTTACATGCTGGGTTTTTTTATGGCACATTTAGCACTGATAAGTTGTCACACTCTTGCTTAATATGTTAACATTCTGTCTGTAAACTGTATATGCATAGCTACCTTTTTGAAGCAATATTGAGATTTACTTAAGAACGTGGGGCCCAATAAATACCATCAATGGTGCCCAGTCCAAGAGATGGTGGATCCTATAGGTAAACACCACCTCATCATGCACTAAAACTTACTAAAAAAAAAAAAGATGTGAAGTTCACACATATAGAAAATGGACATTTTGTGAATACATATTACACGTATTGTAAAATAGATAGAGCTCATATGTAGAGTTTGTTTGATAAACTTTCCTACTACTTTGTCTAAATTAGAAGCAAATTGGTTGAACATTACTTCTACCTAAAATGGCAGAAAACGCACCTATCTTGGTGATGGACAGGACAGCTAGAGGGGATATGGAGGAGGCTGTTATTTTTTTTTTAATAGGTGTACTTTCACCAATTTGCTGATAATTCATTGAAAGTAGATGATCGGTACAATTGCTGCCAATGCATTTTTTAAAGCTGTATTGTCATGAGTCAAATTTGATCATGTTAGGTTCTTGCATAGGTCCTATAGCATTGATAAGTTTCCACCCGCTTTCCTACATACACACATCTCTCCTGCATACACACAACTCTACTACTATCACACACGCAATTTTCCGAAATACACACACAACTCTCCTCCATACACAAACACAGTTCTAACACATATAGCTTTTCTACAGCTTTGAAGTATGCACTCACACCTCTGTTACATACACGCACTGTTTTGCTACATACTTGTACACAGCTTTCTTACATACCATACACCAACAGCTCTCTTATATACTCATGCAGCTCCACACACACAAACACTTATATATATATATATATATATATGTACACTCATCCATCGTATACATTACCACATCTTGAAATTCCTTCCAGGAATGTGACTGATCACATGACCTGAAAGGTTGAATGGCTAATCAACAACTTTGTTTGATTGGGACCCTATCCATGCCACCTCACATATCAGGAGTGTCGTTCTTCTTTTCATAAAGAGGTCCAAGGGCTAGTCTTGCAGAAGTTTTTTCAGCTACACAGGATGCGCAACATCCGTGCAAGTCCTGGTGACTTTCTCCCCTGCACTGCACCGATCAGATAGATCAGTGTGGGGCAGGAGAAAGGAGAACAGTTCTTTCAGTGATCATGAAGGATGCTGTGTTTTCCTCCATCAGAATAAGCAGCCTCTAGACTGTAAGAAACACACACATTTTAACATCATTTTGATTGTCTAAAATTTACTGCAGCTAAAAATTACATTTGGTTTACAATGCATTTTGCAGATATGTTGTCACTTGTCAAAGCTAAGAATTTTACATGCTGGGTTTTTTTATGGCACATTTAGCACTGATAAGTTGTCACACTCTTGCTTAATATGTTAACATTCTGTCTGTAAACTGTATATGCATAGCTACCTTTTTGAAGCAATATTGAGATTTACTTAAGAACGTGGGGCCAATAAATACCATCAATGGTGCCCAGTCCAAGAGATGGTGGATCCTATAGGTAAACACCACCTCATCATGCACTAAAACTTACTAAAAAAAAAAAAGATGTGAAGTTCACACATATAGAAAATGGACATTTTGTGAATACATATTACACGTATTGTAAAATAGATAGAGCTCATATGTAGAGTTTGTTTGATAAACTTTCCTACTACTTTGTCTAAATTAGAAGCAAATTGGTTGAACATTACTTCTACCTAAAATGGCAGAAAACGCACCTATCTTGGTGATGGACAGGACAGCTAGAGGGGATATGGAGGAGGCTGTTATTTTTTTTTTAATAGGTGTACTTTCACCAATTTGCTGATAATTCATTGAAAGTAGATGATCGGTACAATTGCTGCCAATGCATTTTTTAAAGCTGTATTGTCATGAGTCAAATTTGATCATGTTAGGTTCTTGCATAGGTCCTATAGCATTGATAAGTTTCCACCCGCTTTCCTACATACACACATCTCTCCTGCATACACACAACTCTACTACTATCACACACGCAATTTTCCGAAATACACACACACTCTCCTCCATACACAAACACAGTTCTAACACATATAGCTTTTCTACAGCTTTGAAGTATGCACTCACACCTCTGTTACATACACGCACTGTTTTGCTACATACTTGTACACAGCTTTCTTACATACCATACACCAACAGCTCTCTTATATACTCATGCAGCTCCACACACACAAACACTTATATATATATATATATATGTACACTCATCCATCGTATACATTACCACATCTTGAAATTCCTTCCAGGAATGTGACTGATCACATGACCTGAAAGGTTGAATGGCTAATCAACAACTTTGTTTGATTGGGACCCTATCCATGCCACCTCACATATCAGGAGTGTCGTTCTTCTTTTCATAAAGAGGTCCAAGGGCTAGTCTTGCAGAAGTTTTTTCAGCTACACAGGATGCGCAACATCCGTGCAAGTCCTGGTGACTTTCTCCCCTGCACTGCACCGATCAGATAGATCAGTGTGGGGCAGGAGAAAGGAGAACAGTTCTTTCAGTGATCATGAAGGATGCTGTGTTTTCCTCCATCAGAATAAGCAGCCTCTAGACTGTAAGAAACACACACATTTTAACATCATTTTGATTGTCTAAAATTTACTGCAGCTAAAAATTACATTTGGTTTACAATGCATTTTGCCAGATATGTTGTCACTTGTCAAAGCTAAGAATTTTACATGCTGGGTTTTTTTATGGCACATTTAGCACTGATAAGTTGTCACACTCTTGCTTAATATGTTAACATTCTGTCTGTAAACTGTATATGCATAGCTACCTTTTTGAAGCAATATTGAGATTTACTTAAGAACGTGGGGCCCAATAAATACCATCAATGGTGCCCAGTCCAAGAGATGGTGGATCCTATAGGTAAACACCACCTCATCATGCACTAAAACTTACTAAAAAAAAAAAAGATGTGAAGTTCACACATATAGAAAATGGACATTTTGTGAATACATATTACACGTATTGTAAAATAGATAGAGCTCATATGTAGAGTTTGTTTGATAAACTTTCCTACTACTTTGTCTAAATTAGAAGCAAATTGGTTGAACATTACTTCTACCTAAAATGGCAGAAAACGCACCTATCTTGGTGATGGACAGGACAGCTAGAGGGGATATGGAGGAGGCTGTTATTTTTTTTTTAATAGGTGTACTTTCACCAATTTGCTGATAATTCATTGAAAGTAGATGATCGGTACAATTGCTGCCAATGCATTTTTTAAAGCTGTATTGTCATGAGTCAAATTTGATCATGTTAGGTTCTTGCATAGGTCCTATAGCATTGATAAGTTTCCACCCGCTTTCCTACATACACACATCTCTCCTGCATACACACAACTCTACTACTATCACACACGCAATTTTCCGAAATACACACACAACTCTCCTCCATACACAAACACAGTTCTAACACATATAGCTTTTCTACAGCTTTGAAGTATGCACTCACACCTCTGTTACATACACGCACTGTTTTGCTACATACTTGTACACAGCTTTCTTACATACCATACACCAACAGCTCTCTTATATACTCATGCAGCTCCACACACACAAACACTTATATATATATATATATATATATATGTACACTCATCCATCGTATACATTACCACATCTTGAAATTCCTTCCAGGAATGTGACTGATCACATGACCTGAAAGGTTGAATGGCTAATCAACAACTTTGTTTGATTGGGACCCTATCCATGCCACCTCACATATCAGGAGTGTCGTTCTTCTTTTCATAAAGAGGTCCAAGGGCTAGTCTTGCAGAAGTTTTTTCAGCTACACAGGATGCGCAACATCCGTGCAAGTCCTGGTGACTTTCTCCCCTGCACTGCACCGATCAGATAGATCAGTGTGGGGCAGGAGAAAGGAGAACAGTTCTTTCAGTGATCATGAAGGATGCTGTCAGTGTTTTCCTCCATCAGAATAAGCAGCCTCTAGACTGTAAGAAACACACACATTTTAACATCATTTTGATTGTCTAAAATTTACTGCAGCTAAAAATTACATTTGGTTTACAATGCATTTTGCCAGATATGTTGTCACTTGTCAAAGCTAAGAATTTTACATGCTGGGTTTTTTTATGGCACATTTAGCACTGATAAGTTGTCACACTCTTGCTTAATATGTTAACATTCTGTCTGTAAACTGTATATGCATAGCTACCTTTTTGAAGCAATATTGAGATTTACTTAAGAACGTGGGGCCCAATAAATACCATCAATGGTGCCCAGTCCAAGAGATGGTGGATCCTATAGGTAAACACCACCTCATCATGCACTAAAACTTACTAAAAAAAAAAAAGATGTGAAGTTCACACATATAGAAAATGGACATTTTGTGAATACATATTACACGTATTGTAAAATAGATAGAGCTCATATGTAGAGTTTGTTTGATAAACTTTCCTACTACTTTGTCTAAATTAGAAGCAAATTGGTTGAACATTACTTCTACCTAAAATGGCAGAAAACGCACCTATCTTGGTGATGGACAGGACAGCTAGAGGGGATATGGAGGAGGCTGTTATTTTTTTTTTAATAGGTGTACTTTCACCAATTTGCTGATAATTCATTGAAAGTAGATGATCGGTACAATTGCTGCCAATGCATTTTTTAAAGCTGTATTGTCATGAGTCAAATTTGATCATGTTAGGTTCTTGCATAGGTCCTATAGCATTGATAAGTTTCCACCCGCTTTCCTACATACACACATCTCTCCTGCATACACACAACTCTACTACTATCACACACGCAATTTTCCGAAATACACACACAACTCTCCTCCATACACAAACACAGTTCTAACACATATAGCTTTTCTACAGCTTTGAAGTATGCACTCACACCTCTGTTACATACACGCACTGTTTTGCTACATACTTGTACACAGCTTTCTTACATACCATACACCAACAGCTCTCTTATATACTCATGCAGCTCCACACACACAAACACTTATATATATATATATATATATATGTACACTCATCCATCGTATACATTACCACATCTTGAAATTCCTTCCAGGAATGTGACTGATCACATGACCTGAAAGGTTCAATGGCTAATCAACAACTTTGTTTGATTGGGACCCTATCCATGCCACCTCACATATCAGGAGTGTCGTTCTTCTTTTCATAAAGAGGTCCAAGGGCTAGTCTTGCAGAAGTTTTTTCAGCTACACAGGATGCGCAACATCCGTGCAAGTCCTGGTGACTTTCTCCCCTGCACTGCACCGATCAGATAGATCAGTGTGGGGCAGGAGAAAGGAGAACAGTTCTTTCAGTGATCATGAAGGATGCTGTCAGTGTTTTCCTCCATCAGAATAAGCAGCCTCTAGACTGTAAGAAACACACACATTTTAACATCATTTTGATTGTCTAAAATTTACTGCAGCTAAAAATTACATTTGGTTTACAATGCATTTTGCCAGATATGTTGTCACTTGTCAAAGCTAAGAATTTTACATGCTGGGTTTTTTTATGGCACATTTAGCACTGATAAGTTGTCACACTCTTGCTTAATATGTTAACATTCTGTCTGTAAACTGTATATGCATAGCTACCTTTTTGAAGCAATATTGAGATTTACTTAAGAACGTGGGGCCCAATAAATACCATCAATGGTGCCCAGTCCAAGAGATGGTGGATCCTATAGGTAAACACCACCTCATCATGCACTAAAACTTACTAAAAAAAAAAAAGATGTGAAGTTCACACATATAGAAAATGGACATTTTGTGAATACATATTACACGTATTGTAAAATAGATAGAGCTCATATGTAGAGTTTGTTTGATAAACTTTCCTACTACTTTGTCTAAATTAGAAGCAAATTGGTTGAACATTACTTCTACCTAAAATGGCAGAAAACGCACCTATCTTGGTGATGGACAGGACAGCTAGAGGGGATATGGAGGAGGCTGTTATTTTTTTTTTAATAGGTGTACTTTCACCAATTTGCTGATAATTCATTGAAAGTAGATGATCGGTACAATTGCTGCCAATGCATTTTTTAAAGCTGTATTGTCATGAGTCAAATTTGATCATGTTAGGTTCTTGCATAGGTCCTATAGCATTGATAAGTTTCCACCCGCTTTCCTACATACACACATCTCTCCTGCATACACACAACTCTACTACTATCACACACGCAATTTTCCGAAATACACACACAACTCTCCTCCATACACAAACACAGTTCTAACACATATAGCTTTTCTACAGCTTTGAAGTATGCACTCACACCTCTGTTACATACACGCACTGTTTTGCTACATACTTGTACACAGCTTTCTTACATACCATACACCAACAGCTCTCTTATATACTCATGCAGCTCCACACACACAAACACTTATATATATATATATATATATGTACACTCATCCATCGTATACATTACCACATCTTGAAATTCCTTCCAGGAATGTGACTGATCACATGACCTGAAAGGTTCAATGGCTAATCAACAACTTTGTTTGATTGGGACCCTATCCATGCCACCTCACATATCAGGAGTGTCGTTCTTCTTTTCATAAAGAGGTCCAAGGGCTAGTCTTGCAGAAGTTTTTTCAGCTACACAGGATGCGCAACATCCGTGCAAGTCCTGGTGACTTTCTCCCCTGCACTGCACCGATCAGATAGATCAGTGTGGGGCAGGAGAAAGGAGAACAGTTCTTTCAGTGATCATGAAGGATGCTGTCAGTGTTTTCCTCCATCAGAATAAGCAGCCTCTAGACTGTAAGAAACACACACATTTTAACATCATTTTGATTGTCTAAAATTTACTGCAGCTAAAAATTACATTTGGTTTACAATGCATTTTGCCAGATATGTTGTCACTTGTCAAAGCTAAGAATTTTACATGCTGGGTTTTTTTATGGCACATTTAGCACTGATAAGTTGTCACACTCTTGCTTAATATGTTAACATTCTGTCTGTAAACTGTATATGCATAGCTACCTTTTTGAAGCAATATTGAGATTTACTTAAGAACGTGGGGCCCAATAAATACCATCAATGGTGCCCAGTCCAAGAGATGGTGGATCCTATAGGTAAACACCACCTCATCATGCACTAAAACTTACTAAAAAAAAAAAAAGATGTGAAGTTCACACATATAGAAAATGGACATTTTGTGAATACATATTACACGTATTGTAAAATAGATAGAGCTCATATGTAGAGTTTGTTTGATAAACTTTCCTACTACTTTGTCTAAATTAGAAGCAAATTGGTTGAACATTACTTCTACCTAAAATGGCAGAAAACGCACCTATCTTGGTGATGGACAGGACAGCTAGAGGGGATATGGAGGAGGCTGTTATTTTTT
>NW_027369131.1:0-44833 GCF_046119375.1 Phyllobates terribilis
AATATTCATTGATTTTTGCCATTGAAAAACATGTTTTTCATATACCAGAAATGTTTGAAGCTACTGACTGAATGAAAGGAGCTGGCATCTCACTCTCTTTGAATCTTCTTTATCATGCTAGGATTAACAGGAAAAAGCAAAAAATTTCAGAATTGCACCTTGCAATGTGGAGATATTACTGTTTGTGCATTTACAATATTCATTGATTTTTGCCATTGAAAAACATGTTTTTCATATACCAGAAATGTTTGAAGCTACTGACTGAATGAAAGGAGCTGGCATCTCACTCTCTTTGAATCTTCTTTATCATGCTAGGATTAACAGGAAAAAGCTAAAAATTTCAGAATTGCACCGTGCAATGTGGAGATATTACTGTTTGTGCATTTACAATATTCATTGATTTTTGCCATTGAAAAACATGTTTTTCATATACCAGAAATGTTTGAAGCTACTGACTGAATGAAAGGAGCTGGCATCTCACTCTCTGAATCTTCTTTATCATGCTAGGATTAGCAGGAAAAAGCAAAAAATTTCAGAATTGCACCTTGCAATGTGGAGATATTACTGTTTGTGCATTTACAATATTCATTGATTTTTGCCATTGAAAAACATGTTTTTCATATACCAGAAATGTTTGAAGCTACTGACTGAATGAAAGGAGCTGGCATCTCACTCTCTTTGAATCTTCTTTATCATGCTAGGATTAACAGGAAAAAGCTAAAAATTTCAGAATTGCACCGTGCAATGTGGAGATATTACTGTTTGTGCATTTACAATATTCATTGATTTTTGCCATTGAAAAACATGTTTTTCATATACCAGAAATGTTTGAAGCTACTGACTGAATGAAAGGAGCTGGCATCTCACTCTCTTTGAATCTTCTTTATCATGCTAGGATTAGCAGGAAAAAGCAAAAAATTTCAGAATTGCACCTTGCAATGTGGAGATATTACTGTTTGTGCATTTACAATATTCATTGATTTATGCCATTGAAAAACATGTTTTTCATATACCAGAAATGTTTGAAGCTACTGACTGAATGAAAGGAGCTGGCATCTCACTCTCTTTGAATCTTCTTTATCATGCTAGGATTAACAGGAAAAAGCAAAAAATTTCAGAATTGCACCTTGCAATGTGGAGATATTACTGTTTGTGCATTTACAATATTCATTGATTTTTGCCATTGAAAAACATGTTTTTCATATACCAGAAATGTTTGAAGCTACTGACTGAATGAAAGGAGCTGGCATCTCACTCTCTTTGAATCTTCTTTATCATGCTAGGATTAACAGGAAAAAGCTAAAAATTTCAGAATTGCACCGTGCAATGTGGAGATATTACTGTTTGTGCATTTACAATATTCATTGATTTTTGCCATTGAAAAACATGTTTTTCATATACCAGAAATGTTTGAAGCTACTGACTGAATGAAAGGAGCTGGCATCTCACTCTCTTTGAATCTTCTTTATCATGCTAGGATTAGCAGGAAAAAGCAAAAAATTTCCGAATTGCACCTTGCAATGTGGAGATATTACTGTTTGTGCATTTACAATATTCATTGATTTTTGCCATTGAAAAACATGTTTTTCATATACCAGAAATGTTTGAAGCTACTGACTGAATGAAAGGAGCTGGCATCTCACTCTCTTTGAATCTTCTTTATCATGCTAGGATTAGCAGGATAAAGCAAAAAATTTCAGAATTGCACCTTGCAATGTGGAGATATTACTGTTTGTGCATTTACAATATTCATTGATTTTTGCCATTGAAAAACATGTTTTTCATATACCAGAAATGTTTGAAGCTACTGACTGAATGAAAGGAGCTGGCATCTCACTCTCTTTGAATCTTCTTTATCATGCTAGGATTAACAGGAAAAAGCAAAAAATTTCAGAATTGCACCTTGCAATGTGGAGATATTACTGTTTGTGCATTTACAATATTCATTGATTTTTGCCATTGAAAAACGTCCAGAAATGTTTGAAGCTACTGACTGAATGAAAGGAGCTGGCATCTCACTCTCTTTGAATCTTCTTTATCATGCTAGGATTAGCAGGAAAAAGCAAAAAATTTCAGAATTGCACCGTGCAATGTGGAGATATTACTGTTTGTGCATTTACAATATTCATTGATTTTTGCCATTGAAAAACATGTTTTTCATATACCAGAAATGTTTGAAGCTACTGACTGATTGAAAGGAGCTGGCATCTCACTCTCTTTGAATCTTCTTTATCATGCTAGGATTAGCAGGAAAAAGCAAAAATTTCAGAATTGCACCTTGCAATGTGGAGATATTACTGTTTGTGCATTTACAATATTCATTGATTTTTGCCATTGAAAAACATGTTTTTCATATACCAGAAATGTTTGAAGCTACTGACTGAATGAAAGGAGCTGGCATCTCACTCTCTTTGAATCTTCTTTATCATGCTAGGATTAACAGGAAAAAGCAAAAAATTTCAGAATTGCACCTTGCAATGTGGAGATATTACTGTTTGTGCATTTACAATATTCATTGATTTTTGCCATTGAAAAACATGTTTTTCATATACCAGAAATGTTTGAAGCTACTGACTGAATGAAAGGAGCTGGCATATCACTCTCTTTGAATCTTCTTTATCATGCTAGGATTAACAGGAAAAAGCAAAAAATTTCAGAATTGCACCTTGCAATGTGGAGATATTACTGTTTGTGCATTTACAATATTCATTGATTTTTGCCATTGAAAAACTGGTTCCAGAAATGTTTGAAGCTACTGACTGAATGAAAGGAGCTGGCATCTCACTCTCTTTGAATCTTCTTTATCATGCTAGGATTAACAGGAAAAAGCTAAAAATTTCAGAATTGCACCGTGCAATGTGGAGATATTACTGTTTGTGCATTTACAATATTCATTGATTTTTGCCATTGAAAAACATGTTTTTCATATACCAGAAATGTTTGAAGCTACTGACTGAATGCAAGGAGCTGGCATCTCACTCTCTTTGAATCTTCTTTATCATGCTAGGATTAGCAGGAAAAAGCAAAAAATTTCAGAATTGCACCTTGCAATGTGGAGATATTACTGTTTGTGCATTTACAATATTCATTGATTTTTGCCATTGAAAAACATGTTTTTCATATACCAGAAATGTTTGAAGCTACTGACTGAATGAAAGGAGCTGGCATCTCACTCTCTGAATCTTTATCATGCTAGGATTAACAGGAAAAAGCTAAAAATTTCAGAATTGCACCGTGCAATGTGGAGATATTACTGTTTGTGCATTTACAATATTCATTGATTTTTGCCATTGAAAAACATGTTTTTCATATACCAGAAATGTTTGAAGCTACTGACTGAATGAAAGGAGCTGGCATCTCACTCTCTTTGAATCTTCTTTATCATGCTAGGATTAACAGGAAAAAGCTAAAAATTTCAGAATTGCACCGTGCAATGTGGAGATATTACTGTTTGTGCATTTACAATATTCATTGATTTTTGCCATTGAAAAACATGTTTTTCATATACCAGAAATGTTTGAAGCTACTGACTGAATGAAAGGAGCTGGCATCTCACTCTCTTTGAATCTTCTTTATCATGCTAGGATTAGCAGGAAAAAGCAAAAAATTTCAGAATTGCACCTTGCAATGTGGAGATATTACTGTTTGTGCATTTACAATATTCATTGATTTTTGCCATTGAAAAACATGTTTTTCATATACCAGAAATGTTTGAAGCTACTGACTGAATGAAAGGAGCTGGCATCTCACTCTCTGAATCTTTATCATGCTAGGATTAACAGGAAAAAGCTAAAAATTTCAGAATTGCACCGTGCAATGTGGAGATATTACTGTTTGTGCATTTACAATATTCATTGATTTTTGCCATTGAAAAACATGTTTTTCATATACCAGAAATGTTTGAAGCTACTGACTGAATGAAAGGAGCTGGCATCTCACTCTCTTTGAATCTTCTTTATCATGCTAGGATTAACAGGAAAAAGCTAAAAATTTCAGAATTGCACCGTGCAATGTGGAGATATTACTGTTTGTGCATTTACAATATTCATTGATTTTTGCCATTGAAAAACATGTTTTTCATATACCAGAAATGTTTGAAGCTACTGACTGAATGAAAGGAGCTGGCATCTCACTCTCTTTGAATCTTCTTTATCATGCTAGGATTAGCAGGAAAAAGCAAAAAATTTCAGAATTGCACCTTGCAATGTGGAGATATTACTGTTTGTGCATTTACAATATTCATTGATTTTTGCCATTGAAAAACGTCCAGAAATGTTTGAAGCTACTGACTGAATGAAAGGAGCTGGCATCTCACTCTCTTTGAATCTTCTTTATCATGCTAGGATTAGCAGGAAAAAGCAAAAAATTTCAGAATTGCACCGTGCAATGTGGAGATATTACTGTTTGTGCATTTACAATATTCATTGATTTTTGCCATTGAAAAACATGTTTTTCATATACCAGAAATGTTTGAAGCTACTGACTGATTGAAAGGACCTGGCATCTCACTCTCTTTGAATCTTCTTTATCATGCTAGGATTAGCAGGAAAAAGCAAAAAATTTCAGAATTGCACCTTGCAATGTGGAGATATTACTGTTTGTGCATTTACAATATTCATTGATTTTTGCCATTGAAAAACATGTTTTTCATATACCAGAAATGTTTGAAGCTACTGACTGAATGAAAGGAGCTGGCATCTCACTCTCTTTGAATCTTCTTTATCATGCTAGGATTAACAGGAAAAAGCAAAAAATTTCAGAATTGCACCTTGCAATGTGGAGATATTACTGTTTGTGCATTTACAATATTCATTGATTTTTGCCATTGAAAAACATGTTTTTCATATACCAGAAATGTTTGAAGCTACTGACTGAATGAAAGGAGCTGGCATATCACTCTCTTTGAATCTTCTTTATCATGCTAGGATTAACAGGAAAAAGCAAAAAATTTCAGAATTGCACCTTGCAATGTGGAGATATTACTGTTTGTGCATTTACAATATTCATTGATTTTTGCCATTGAAAAACGTCCAGAAATGTTTGAAGCTACTGACTGAATGAAAGGAGCTGGCATCTCACTCTCTTTGAATCTTCTTTATCATGCTAGGATTAACAGGAAAAAGCTAAAAATTTCAGAATTGCACCGTGCAATGTGGAGATATTACTGTTTGTGCATTTACAATATTCATTGATTTTTGCCATTGAAAAACATGTTTTTCATATACCAGAAATGTTTGAAGCTACTGACTGAATGCAAGGAGCTGGCATCTCACTCTCTTTGAATCTTCTTTATCATGCTAGGATTAGCAGGAAAAAGCAAAAAATTTCAGAATTGCACCTTGCAATGTGGAGATATTACTGTTTGTGCATTTACAATATTCATTGATTTTTGCCATTGAAAAACATGTTTTTCATATACCAGAAATGTTTGAAGCTACTGACTGAATGAAAGGAGCTGGCATCTCACTCTTTGAATCTTCTTTATCATGCTAGGATTAACAGGAAAAAGCTAAAAATTTCAGAATTGCACCGTGCAATGTGGAGATATTACTGTTTGTGCATTTACAATATTCATTGATTTTTGCCATTGAAAAACATGTTTTTCATATACCAGAAATGTTTGAAGCTACTGACTGAATGAAAGGAGCTGGCATCTCACTCTCTTTGAATCTTCTTTATCATGCTAGGATTAACAGGAAAAAGCTAAAAATTTCAGAATTGCACCGTGCAATGTGGAGATATTACTGTTTGTGCATTTACAATATTCATTGATTTTTGCCATTGAAAAACATGTTTTTCATATACCAGAAATGTTTGAAGCTACTGACTGAATGAAAGGAGCTGGCATCTCACTCTCTTTGAATCTTCTTTATCATGCTAGGATTAGCAGGAAAAAGCAAAAAATTTCAGAATTGCACCTTGCAATGTGGAGATATTACTGTTTGTGCATTTACAATATTCATTGATTTTTGCCATTGAAAAACGTCCAGAAATGTTTGAAGCTACTGACTGAATGAAAGGAGCTGGCATCTCACTCTCTTTGAATCTTCTTTATCATGCTAGGATTAGCAGGAAAAAGCAAAAAATTTCAGAATTGCACCTTGCAATGTGGAGATATTACTGTTTGTGCATTTACAATATTCATTGATTTTTGCCATTGAAAAACATGTTTTTCATATACCAGAAATGTTTGAAGCTACTGACTGAATGAAAGGAGCTGGCATCTCACTCTCTTTGAATCTTCTTTATCATGCTAGGATTAACAGGAAAAAGCAAAAAATTTCAGAATTGCACCTTGCAATGTGGAGATATTACTGTTTGTGCATTTACAATATTCATTGATTTTTGCCATTGAAAAACATGTTTTTCATATACCAGAAATGTTTGAAGCTACTGACTGAATGAAAGGAGCTGGCATATCACTCTCTTTGAATCTTCTTTATCATGCTAGGATTAACAGGAAAAAGCAAAAAATTTCAGAATTGCACCTTGCAATGTGGAGATATTACTGTTTGTGCATTTACAATATTCATTGATTTTTGCCATTGAAAAACGTCCAGAAATGTTTGAAGCTACTGACTGAATGAAAGGAGCTGGCATCTCACTCTCTTTGAATCTTCTTTATCATGCTAGGATTAACAGGAAAAAGCTAAAAATTTCAGAATTGCACCGTGCAATGTGGAGATATTACTGTTTGTGCATTTACAATATTCATTGATTTTTGCCATTGAAAAACATGTTTTTCATATACCAGAAATGTTTGAAGCTACTGACTGAATGCAAGGAGCTGGCATCTCACTCTCTTTGAATCTTCTTTATCATGCTAGGATTAGCAGGAAAAAGCAAAAAATTTCAGAATTGCACCTTGCAATGTGGAGATATTACTGTTTGTGCATTTACAATATTCATTGATTTTTGCCATTGAAAAACATGTTTTTCATATACCAGAAATGTTTGAAGCTACTGACTGAATGAAAGGAGCTGGCATCTCACTCTCTTTGAATCTTCTTTATCATGCTAGGATTAACAGGAAAAAGCAAAAAATTTCAGAATTGCACCTTGCAATGTGGAGATATTACTGTTTGTGCATTTACAATATTCATTGATTTTTGCCATTGAAAAACATGTTTTTCATATACCAGAAATGTTTGAAGCTACTGACTGAATGAAAGGAGCTGGCATCTCACTCTCTTTGAATCTTCTTTATCATGCTAGGATTAACAGGAAAAAGCAAAAAATTTCAGAATTGCACCTTGCAATGTGGAGATATTACTGTTTGTGCATTTACAATATTCATTGATTTTTGCCATTGAAAAACATGTTTTTCATATACCAGAAATGTTTGAAGCTACTGACTGAATGAAAGGAGCTGGCATCTCACTCTCTTTGAATCTTCTTTATCATGCTAGGATTAACAGGAAAAAGCTAAAAATTTCAGAATTGCACCGTGCAATGTGGAGATATTACTGTTTGTGCATTTACAATATTCATTGATTTTTGCCATTGAAAAACATGTTTTTCATATACCAGAAATGTTTGAAGCTACTGACTGAATGCAAGGAGCTGGCATCTCACTCTCTTTGAATCTTCTTTATCATGCTAGGATTAGCAGGAAAAAGCAAAAAATTTCAGAATTGCACCTTGCAATGTGGAGATATTACTGTTTGTGCATTTACAATATTCATTGATTTTTGCCATTGAAAAACATGTTTTTCATATACCAGAAATGTTTGAAGCTACTGACTGAATGAAAGGAGCTGGCATCTCACTCTCTTTGAATCTTCTTTATCATGCTAGGATTAACAGGAAAAAGCTAAAAATTTCAGAATTGCACCGTGCAATGTGGAGATATTACTGTTTGTGCATTTACAATATTCATTGATTTTTGCCATTGAAAAACATGTTTTTCATATACCAGAAATGTTTGAAGCTACTGACTGAATGAAAGGAGCTGGCATCTCACTCTCTTTGAATCTTCTTTATCATGCTAGGATTAACAGGAAAAAGCAAAAAATTTCAGAATTGCACCTTGCAATGTGGAGATATTACTGTTTGTGCATTTACAATATTCATTGATTTTTGCCATTGAAAAACATGTTTTTCATATACCAGAAATGTTTGAAGCTACTGACTGAATGAAAGGAGCTGGCATCTCACTCTCTTTGAATCTTCTTTATCATGCTAGGATTAACAGGAAAAAGCTAAAAATTTCAGAATTGCACCGTGCAATGTGGAGATATTACTGTTTGTGCATTTACAATATTCATTGATTTTTGCCATTGAAAAACATGTTTTTCATATACCAGAAATGTTTGAAGCTACTGACTGAATGCAAGGAGCTGGCATCTCACTCTCTTTGAATCTTCTTTATCATGCTAGGATTAGCAGGAAAAAGCAAAAAATTTCAGAATTGCACCTTGCAATGTGGAGATATTACTGTTTGTGCATTTACAATATTCATTGATTTTTGCCATTGAAAAACATGTTTTTCATATACCAGAAATGTTTGAAGCTACTGACTGAATGAAAGGAGCTGGCATCTCACTCTCTTTGAATCTTCTTTATCATGCTAGGATTAACAGGAAAAAGCTAAAAATTTCAGAATTGCACCGTGCAATGTGGAGATATTACTGTTTGTGCATTTACAATATTCATTGATTTTTGCCATTGAAAAACATGTTTTTCATATACCAGAAATGTTTGAAGCTACTGACTGAATGAAAGGAGCTGGCATCTCACTCTCTTTGAATCTTCTTTATCATGCTAGGATTAACAGGAAAAAGCTAAAAATTTCAGAATTGCACCGTGCAATGTGGAGATATTACTGTTTGTGCATTTACAATATTCATTGATTTTTGCCATTGAAAAACATGTTTTTCATATACCAGAAATGTTTGAAGCTACTGACTGAATGAAAGGAGCTGGCATCTCACTCTCTTTGAATCTTCTTTATCATGCTAGGATTAGCAGGAAAAAGCAAAAAATTTCAGAATTGCACCTTGCAATGTGGAGATATTACTGTTTGTGCATTTACAATATTCATTGATTTTTGCCATTGAAAAACGTCCAGAAATGTTTGAAGCTACTGACTGAATGAAAGGAGCTGGCATCTCACTCTCTTTGAATCTTCTTTATCATGCTAGGATTAACAGGAAAAAGCTAAAAATTTCAGAATTGCACCGTGCAATGTGGAGATATTACTGTTTGTGCATTTACAATATTCATTGATTTTTGCCATTGAAAAACATGTTTTTCATATACCAGAAATGTTTGAAGCTACTGACTGAATGCAAGGAGCTGGCATCTCACTCTCTTTGAATCTTCTTTATCATGCTAGGATTAGCAGGAAAAAGCAAAAAATTTCAGAATTGCACCTTGCAATGTGGAGATATTACTGTTTGTGCATTTACAATATTCATTGATTTTTGCCATTGAAAAACATGTTTTTCATATACCAGAAATGTTTGAAGCTACTGACTGAATGAAAGGAGCTGGCATCTCACTCTCTTTGAATCTTCTTTATCATGCTAGGATTAACAGGAAAAAGCTAAAAATTTCAGAATTGCACCGTGCAATGTGGAGATATTACTGTTTGTGCATTTACAATATTCATTGATTTTTGCCATTGAAAAACATGTTTTTCATATACCAGAAATGTTTGAAGCTACTGACTGAATGAAAGGAGCTGGCATCTCACTCTCTTTGAATCTTCTTTATCATGCTAGGATTAACAGGAAAAAGCTAAAAATTTCAGAATTGCACCGTGCAATGTGGAGATATTACTGTTTGTGCATTTACAATATTCATTGATTTTTGCCATTGAAAAACATGTTTTTCATATACCAGAAATGTTTGAAGCTACTGACTGAATGAAAGGAGCTGGCATCTCACTCTCTTTGAATCTTCTTTATCATGCTAGGATTAGCAGGAAAAAGCAAAAAATTTCAGAATTGCACCTTGCAATGTGGAGATATTACTGTTTGTGCATTTACAATATTCATTGATTTTTGCCATTGAAAAACGTCCAGAAATGTTTGAAGCTACTGACTGAATGAAAGGAGCTGGCATCTCACTCTCTTTGAATCTTCTTTATCATGCTAGGATTAGCAGGAAAAAGCAAAAAATTTCAGAATTGCACCGTGCAATGTGGAGATATTACTGTTTGTGCATTTACAATATTCATTGATTTTTGCCATTGAAAAACATGTTTTTCATATACCAGAAATGTTTGAAGCTACTGACTGATTGAAAGGAGCTGGCATCTCACTCTCTTTGAATCTTCTTTATCATGCTAGGATTAGCAGGAAAAAGCAAAAAATTTCAGAATTGCACCTTGCAATGTGGAGATATTACTGTTTGTGCATTTACAATATTCATTGATTTTTGCCATTGAAAAACATGTTTTTCATATACCAGAAATGTTTGAAGCTACTGACTGAATGAAAGGAGCTGGCATCTCACTCTCTTTGAATCTTCTTTATCATGCTAGGATTAACAGGAAAAAGCAAAAAATTTCAGAATTGCACCTTGCAATGTGGAGATATTACTGTTTGTGCATTTACAATATTCATTGATTTTTGCCATTGAAAAACATGTTTTTCATATACCAGAAATGTTTGAAGCTACTGACTGAATGAAAGGAGCTGGCATATCACTCTCTTTGAATCTTCTTTATCATGCTAGGATTAACAGGAAAAAGCAAAAAATTTCAGAATTGCACCTTGCAATGTGGAGATATTACTGTTTGTGCATTTACAATATTCATTGATTTTTGCCATTGAAAAACGTCCAGAAATGTTTGAAGCTACTGACTGAATGAAAGGAGCTGGCATCTCACTCTCTTTGAATCTTCTTTATCATGCTAGGATTAACAGGAAAAAGCTAAAAATTTCAGAATTGCACCGTGCAATGTGGAGATATTACTGTTTGTGCATTTACAATATTCATTGATTTTTGCCATTGAAAAACATGTTTTTCATATACCAGAAATGTTTGAAGCTACTGACTGAATGCAAGGAGCTGGCATCTCACTCTCTTTGAATCTTCTTTATCATGCTAGGATTAGCAGGAAAAAGCAAAAAATTTCAGAATTGCACCTTGCAATGTGGAGATATTACTGTTTGTGCATTTACAATATTCATTGATTTTTGCCATTGAAAAACATGTTTTTCATATACCAGAAATGTTTGAAGCTACTGACTGAATGAAAGGAGCTGGCATCTCACTCTCTTTGAATCTTCTTTATCATGCTAGGATTAACAGGAAAAAGCTAAAAATTTCAGAATTGCACCGTGCAATGTGGAGATATTACTGTTTGTGCATTTACAATATTCATTGATTTTTGCCATTGAAAAACATGTTTTTCATATACCAGAAATGTTTGAAGCTACTGACTGAATGAAAGGAGCTGGCATCTCACTCTCTTTGAATCTTCTTTATCATGCTAGGATTAACAGGAAAAAGCTAAAAATTTCAGAATTGCACCGTGCAATGTGGAGATATTACTGTTTGTGCATTTACAATATTCAGTGATTTTTGCCATTGAAAAACATGTTTTTCATATACCAGAAATGTTTGAAGCTACTGACTGAATGAAAGGAGCTGGCATCTCACTCTCTTTGAATCTTCTTTATCATGCTAGGATTAGCAGGAAAAAGCAAAAAATTTCAGAATTGCACCTTGCAATGTGGAGATATTACTGTTTGTGCATTTACAATATTCATTGATTTTTGCCATTGAAAAACGTCCAGAAATGTTTGAAGCTACTGACTGAATGAAAGGAGCTGGCATCTCACTCTCTTTGAATCTTCTTTATCATGCTAGGATTAGCAGGAAAAAGCAAAAAATTTCAGAATTGCACCTTGCAATGTGGAGATATTACTGTTTGTGCATTTACAATATTCATTGATTTTTGCCATTGAAAAACATGTTTTTCATATACCAGAAATGTTTGAAGCTACTGACTGAATGAAAGGAGCTGGCATCTCACTCTCTTTGAATCTTCTTTATCATGCTAGGATTAACAGGAAAAAGCAAAAAATTTCAGAATTGCACCTTGCAATGTGGAGATATTACTGTTTGTGCATTTACAATATTCATTGATTTTTGCCATTGAAAAACATGTTTTTCATATACCAGAAATGTTTGAAGCTACTGACTGAATGAAAGGAGCTGGCATCTCACTCTCTTTGAATCTTCTTTATCATGCTAGGATTAACAGGAAAAAGCTAAAAATTTCAGAATTGCACCGTGCAATGTGGAGATATTACTGTTTGTGCATTTACAATATTCATTGATTTTTGCCATTGAAAAACATGTTTTTCATATACCAGAAATGTTTGAAGCTACTGACTGAATGAAAGGAGCTGGCATCTCACTCTCTTTGAATCTTCTTTATCATGCTAGGATTAGCAGGAAAAAGCAAAAAATTTCAGAATTGCACCTTGCAATGTGGAGATATTACTGTTTGTGCATTTACAATATTCATTGATTTATGCCATTGAAAAACATGTTTTTCATATACCAGAAATGTTTGAAGCTACTGACTGAATGAAAGGAGCTGGCATCTCACTCTCTTTGAATCTTCTTTATCATGCTAGGATTAACAGGAAAAAGCAAAAAATTTCAGAATTGCACCTTGCAATGTGGAGATATTACTGTTTGTGCATTTACAATATTCATTGATTTTTGCCATTGAAAAACATGTTTTTCATATACCAGAAATGTTTGAAGCTACTGACTGAATGAAAGGAGCTGGCATCTCACTCTCTTTGAATCTTCTTTATCATGCTAGGATTAACAGGAAAAAGCTAAAAATTTCAGAATTGCACCGTGCAATGTGGAGATATTACTGTTTGTGCATTTACAATATTCATTGATTTTTGCCATTGAAAAACATGTTTTTCATATACCAGAAATGTTTGAAGCTACTGACTGAATGAAAGGAGCTGGCATCTCACTCTCTTTGAATCTTCTTTATCATGCTAGGATTAGCAGGAAAAAGCAAAAAATTTCCGAATTGCACCTTGCAATGTGGAGATATTACTGTTTGTGCATTTACAATATTCATTGATTTTTGCCATTGAAAAACATGTTTTTCATATACCAGAAATGTTTGAAGCTACTGACTGAATGAAAGGAGCTGGCATCTCACTCTCTTTGAATCTTCTTTATCATGCTAGGATTAGCAGGATAAAGCAAAAAATTTCAGAATTGCACCTTGCAATGTGGAGATATTACTGTTTGTGCATTTACAATATTCATTGATTTTTGCCATTGAAAAACATGTTTTTCATATACCAGAAATGTTTGAAGCTACTGACTGAATGAAAGGAGCTGGCATCTCACTCTCTTTGAATCTTCTTTATCATGCTAGGATTAACAGGAAAAAGCAAAAAATTTCAGAATTGCACCTTGCAATGTGGAGATATTACTGTTTGTGCATTTACAATATTCATTGATTTTTGCCATTGAAAAACGTCCAGAAATGTTTGAAGCTACTGACTGAATGAAAGGAGCTGGCATCTCACTCTCTTTGAATCTTCTTTATCATGCTAGGATTAGCAGGAAAAAGCAAAAAATTTCAGAATTGCACCGTGCAATGTGGAGATATTACTGTTTGTGCATTTACAATATTCATTGATTTTTGCCATTGAAAAACATGTTTTTCATATACCAGAAATGTTTGAAGCTACTGACTGATTGAAAGGAGCTGGCATCTCACTCTCTTTGAATCTTCTTTATCATGCTAGGATTAGCAGGAAAAAGCAAAAAATTTCAGAATTGCACCTTGCAATGTGGAGATATTACTGTTTGTGCATTTACAATATTCATTGATTTTTGCCATTGAAAAACATGTTTTTCATATACCAGAAATGTTTGAAGCTACTGACTGAATGAAAGGAGCTGGCATCTCACTCTCTTTGAATCTTCTTTATCATGCTAGGATTAACAGGAAAAAGCAAAAAATTTCAGAATTGCACCTTGCAATGTGGAGATATTACTGTTTGTGCATTTACAATATTCATTGATTTTTGCCATTGAAAAACATGTTTTTCATATACCAGAAATGTTTGAAGCTACTGACTGAATGAAAGGAGCTGGCATATCACTCTCTTTGAATCTTCTTTATCATGCTAGGATTAACAGGAAAAAGCAAAAAATTTCAGAATTGCACCTTGCAATGTGGAGATATTACTGTTTGTGCATTTACAATATTCATTGATTTTTGCCATTGAAAAACGTCCAGAAATGTTTGAAGCTACTGACTGAATGAAAGGAGCTGGCATCTCACTCTCTTTGAATCTTCTTTATCATGCTAGGATTAACAGGAAAAAGCTAAAAATTTCAGAATTGCACCGTGCAATGTGGAGATATTACTGTTTGTGCATTTACAATATTCATTGATTTTTGCCATTGAAAAACATGTTTTTCATATACCAGAAATGTTTGAAGCTACTGACTGAATGCAAGGAGCTGGCATCTCACTCTCTTTGAATCTTCTTTATCATGCTAGGATTAGCAGGAAAAAGCAAAAAATTTCAGAATTGCACCTTGCAATGTGGAGATATTACTGTTTGTGCATTTACAATATTCATTGATTTTTGCCATTGAAAAACATGTTTTTCATATACCAGAAATGTTTGAAGCTACTGACTGAATGAAAGGAGCTGGCATATCACTCTCTTTGAATCTTCTTTATCATGCTAGGATTAACAGGAAAAAGCAAAAAATTTCAGAATTGCACCTTGCAATGTGGAGATATTACTGTTTGTGCATTTACAATATTCATTGATTTTTGCCATTGAAAAACGTCCAGAAATGTTTGAAGCTACTGACTGAATGCAAGGAGCTGGCATCTCACTCTCTTTGAATCTTCTTTATCATGCTAGGATTAGCAGGAAAAAGCAAAAAATTTCAGAATTGCACCTTGCAATGTGGAGATATTACTGTTTGTGCATTTACAATATTCATTGATTTTTGCCATTGAAAAACATGTTTTTCATATACCAGAAATGTTTGAAGCTACTGACTGAATGCAAGGAGCTGGCATCTCACTCTCTTTGAATCTTCTTTATCATGCTAGGATTAGCAGGAAAAAGCAAAAAATTTCAGAATTGCACCTTGCAATGTGGAGATATTACTGTTTGTGCATTTACAATATTCATTGATTTTTGCCATTGAAAAACATGTTTTTCATATACCAGAAATGTTTGAAGCTACTGACTGAATGAAAGGAGCTGGCATCTCACTCTCTTTGAATCTTCTTTATCATGCTAGGATTAACAGGAAAAAGCAAAAAATTTCAGAATTGCACCTTGCAATGTGGAGATATTACTGTTTGTGCATTTACAATATTCATTGATTTTTGCCATTGAAAAACATGTTTTTCATATACCAGAAATGTTTGAAGCTACTGACTGAATGAAAGGAGCTGGCATCTCACTCTCTTTGAATCTTCTTTATCATGCTAGGATTAACAGGAAAAAGCAAAAAATTTCAGAATTGCACCTTGCAATGTGGAGATATTACTGTTTGTGCATTTACAATATTCATTGATTTTTGCCATTGAAAAACATGTTTTTCATATACCAGAAATGTTTGAAGCTACTGACTGAATGAAAGGAGCTGGCATCTCACTCTCTTTGAATCTTCTTTATCATGCTAGGATTAACAGGAAAAAGCTAAAAATTTCAGAATTGCACCGTGCAATGTGGAGATATTACTGTTTGTGCATTTACAATATTCATTGATTTTTGCCATTGAAAAACATGTTTTTCATATACCAGAAATGTTTGAAGCTACTGACTGAATGAAAGGAGCTGGCATCTCACTCTCTTTGAATCTTCTTTATCATGCTAGGATTAGCAGGAAAAAGCAAAAAATTTCAGAATTGCACCTTGCAATGTGGAGATATTACTGTTTGTGCATTTACAATATTCATTGATTTATGCCATTGAAAAACATGTTTTTCATATACCAGAAATGTTTGAAGCTACTGACTGAATGAAAGGAGCTGGCATCTCACTCTCTTTGAATCTTCTTTATCATGCTAGGATTAACAGGAAAAAGCAAAAAATTTCAGAATTGCACCTTGCAATGTGGAGATATTACTGTTTGTGCATTTACAATATTCATTGATTTTTGCCATTGAAAAACATGTTTTTCATATACCAGAAATGTTTGAAGCTACTGACTGAATGAAAGGAGCTGGCATCTCACTCTCTTTGAATCTTCTTTATCATGCTAGGATTAACAGGAAAAAGCTAAAAATTTCAGAATTGCACCGTGCAATGTGGAGATATTACTGTTTGTGCATTTACAATATTCATTGATTTTTGCCATTGAAAAACATGTTTTTCATATACCAGAAATGTTTGAAGCTACTGACTGAATGAAAGGAGCTGGCATCTCACTCTCTTTGAATCTTCTTTATCATGCTAGGATTAACAGGAAAAAGCAAAAAATTTCAGAATTGCACCTTGCAATGTGGAGATATTACTGTTTGTGCATTTACAATATTCATTGATTTTTGCCATTGAAAAACGTCCAGAAATGTTTGAAGCTACTGACTGAATGAAAGGAGCTGGCATCTCACTCTCTTTGAATCTTCTTTATCATGCTAGGATTAGCATGAAAAAGCAAAAAATTTCAGAATTGCACCGTGCAATGTGGAGATATTACTGTTTGTGCATTTACAATATTCATTGATTTTTGCCATTGAAAAACATGTTTTTCATATACCAGAAATGTTTGAAGCTACTGACTGATTGAAAGGAGCTGGCATCTCACTCTCTTTGAATCTTCTTTATCATGCTAGGATTAGCAGGAAAAAGCAAAAAATTTCAGAATTGCACCTTGCAATGTGGAGATATTACTGTTTGTGCATTTACAATATTCATTGATTTTTGCCATTGAAAAACATGTTTTTCATATACCAGAAATGTTTGAAGCTACTGACTGAATGAAAGGAGCTGGCATATCACTCTCTTTGAATCTTCTTTATCATGCTAGGATTAACAGGAAAAAGCAAAAAATTTCAGAATTGCACCTTGCAATGTGGAGATATTACTGTTTGTGCATTTACAATATTCATTGATTTTTGCCATTGAAAAACGTCCAGAAATGTTTGAAGCTACTGACTGAATGAAAGGAGCTGGCATCTCACTCTCTTTGAATCTTCTTTATCATGCTAGGATTAACAGGAAAAAGCTAAAAATTTCAGAATTGCACCGTGCAATGTGGAGATATTACTGTTTGTGCATTTACAATATTCATTGATTTTTGCCATTGAAAAACATGTTTTTCATATACCAGAAATGTTTGAAGCTACTGACTGAATGCAAGGAGCTGGCATCTCACTCTCTTTGAATCTTCTTTATCATGCTAGGATTAGCAGGAAAAAGCAAAAAATTTCAGAATTGCACCTTGCAATGTGGAGATATTACTGTTTGTGCATTTACAATATTCATTGATTTTTGCCATTGAAAAACATGTTTTTCATATACCAGAAATGTTTGAAGCTACTGACTGAATGAAAGGAGCTGGCATCTCACTCTCTTTGAATCTTCTTTATCATGCTAGGATTAACAGGAAAAAGCAAAAAATTTCAGAATTGCACCTTGCAATGTGGAGATATTACTGTTTGTGCATTTACAATATTCATTGATTTTTGCCATTGAAAAACATGTTTTTCATATACCAGAAATGTTTGAAGCTACTGACTGAATGAAAGGAGCTGGCATCTCACTCTCTTTGAATCTTCTTTATCATGCTAGGATTAACAGGAAAAAGCAAAAAATTTCAGAATTGCACCTTGCAATGTGGAGATATTACTGTTTGTGCATTTACAATATTCATTGATTTTTGCCATTGAAAAACATGTTTTTCATATACCAGAAATGTTTGAAGCTACTGACTGAATGAAAGGAGCTGGCATCTCACTCTCTTTGAATCTTCTTTATCATGCTAGGATTAACAGGAAAAAGCTAAAAATTTCAGAATTGCACCGTGCAATGTGGAGATATTACTGTTTGTGCATTTACAACATTCATTGATTTTTGCCATTGAAAAACATGTTTTTCATATACCAGAAATGTTTGAAGCTACTGACTGAATGAAAGGAGCTGGCATCTCACTCTCTTTGAATCTTCTTTATCATGCTAGGATTAGCAGGAAAAAGCAAAAAATTTCAGAATTGCACCTTGCAATGTGGAGATATTACTGTTTGTGCATTTACAATATTCATTGATTTTTGCCATTGAAAAACATGTTTTTCATATACCAGAAATGTTTGAAGCTACTGACTGAATGAAAGGAGCTGGCATCTCACTCTCTTTGAATCTTCTTTATCATGCTAGGATTAACAGGAAAAAGCTAAAAATTTCAGAATTGCACCGTGCAATGTGGAGATATTACTGTTTGTGCATTTACAATATTCATTGATTTTTGCCATTGAAAAACATGTTTTTCATATACCAGAAATGTTTGAAGCTACTGACTGAATGAAAGGAGCTGGCATCTCACTCTCTTTGAATCTTCTTTATCATGCTAGGATTAGCAGGAAAAAGCAAAAAATTTCAGAATTGCACCTTGCAATGTGGAGATATTACTGTTTGTGCATTTACAATATTCATTGATTTATGCCATTGAAAAACATGTTTTTCATATACCAGAAATGTTTGAAGCTACTGACTGAATGAAAGGAGCTGGCATCTCACTCTCTTTGAATCTTCTTTATCATGCTAGGATTAACAGGAAAAAGCAAAAAATTTCAGAATTGCACCTTGCAATGTGGAGATATTACTGTTTGTGCATTTACAATATTCATTGATTTTTGCCATTGAAAAACATGTTTTTCATATACCAGAAATGTTTGAAGCTACTGACTGAATGAAAGGAGCTGGCATCTCACTCTCTTTGAATCTTCTTTATCATGCAAGGATTAACAGGAAAAAGCAAAAAATTTCAGAATTGCACCTTGCAATGTGGAGATATTACTGTTTGTGCATTTACAATATTCATTGATTTTTGCCATTGAAAAACGTCCAGAAATGTTTGAAGCTACTGACTGAATGAAAGGAGCTGGCATCTCACTCTCTTTGAATCTTCTTTATCATGCTAGGATTAGCAGGAAAAAGCAAAAAATTTCAGAATTGCACCGTGCAATGTGGAGATATTACTGTTTGTGCATTTACAATATTCATTGATTTTTGCCATTGAAAAACATGTTTTTCATATACCAGAAATGTTTGAAGCTACTGACTGATTGAAAGGAGCTGGCATCTCACTCTCTTTGAATCTTCTTTATCATGCTAGGATTAGCAGGAAAAAGCAAAAAATTTCAGAATTGCACCTTGCAATGTGGAGATATTACTGTTTGTGCATTTACAATATTCATTGATTTTTGCCATTGAAAAACATGTTTTTCATATACCAGAAATGTTTGAAGCTACTGACTGAATGAAAGGAGCTGGCATCTCACTCTCTTTGAATCTTCTTTATCATGCTAGGATTAACAGGAAAAAGCAAAAAATTTCAGAATTGCACCTTGCAATGTGGAGATATTACTGTTTGTGCATTTACAATATTCATTGATTTTTGCCATTGAAAAACATGTTTTTCATATACCAGAAATGTTTGAAGCTACTGACTGAATGAAAGGAGCTGGCATATCACTCTCTTTGAATCTTCTTTATCATGCTAGGATTAACAGGAAAAAGCAAAAAATTTCAGAATTGCACCTTGCAATGTGGAGATATTACTGTTTGTGCATTTACAATATTCATTGATTTTTGCCATTGAAAAACGTCCAGAAATGTTTGAAGCTACTGACTGAATGAAAGGAGCTGGCATCTCACTCTCTTTGAATCTTTATCATGCTAGGATTAACAGGAAAAAGCTAAAAATTTCAGAATTGCACCGTGCAATGTGGAGATATTACTGTTTGTGCATTTACAATATTCATTGATTTTTGCCATTGAAAAACATGTTTTTCATATACCAGAAATGTTTGAAGCTACTGACTGAATGCAAGGAGCTGGCATCTCACTCTCTTTGAATCTTCTTTATCATGCTAGGATTAGCAGGAAAAAGCAAAAAATTTCAGAATTGCACCTTGCAATGTGGAGATATTACTGTTTGTGCATTTACAATATTCATTGATTTTTGCCATTGAAAAACATGTTTTTCATATACCAGAAATGTTTGAAGCTACTGACTGAATGAAAGGAGCTGGCATCTCACTCTCTTTGAATCTTCTTTATCATGCTAGGATTAACAGGAAAAAGCAAAAAATTTCAGAATTGCACCTTGCAATGTGGAGATATTACTGTTTGTGCATTTACAATATTCATTGATTTTTGCCATTGAAAAACATGTTTTTCATATACCAGAAATGTTTGAAGCTACTGACTGAATGAAAGGAGCTGGCATCTCACTCTCTTTGAATCTTCTTTATCATGCTAGGATTAACAGGAAAAAGCAAAAAATTTCAGAATTGCACCTTGCAATGTGGAGATATTACTGTTTGTGCATTTACAATATTCATTGATTTTTGCCATTGAAAAACATGTTTTTCATATACCAGAAATGTTTGAAGCTACTGACTGAATGAAAGGAGCTGGCATCTCACTCTCTTTGAATCTTCTTTATCATGCTAGGATTAACAGGAAAAAGCTAAAAATTTCAGAATTGCACCGTGCAATGTGGAGATATTACTGTTTGTGCATTTACAATATTCATTGATTTTTGCCATTGAAAAACATGTTTTTCATATACCAGAAATGTTTGAAGCTACTGACTGAATGAAAGGAGCTGGCATCTCACTCTCTTTGAATCTTCTTTATCATGCTAGGATTAGCAGGAAAAAGCAAAAAATTTCAGAATTGCACCTTGCAATGTGGAGATATTACTGTTTGTGCATTTACAATATTCATTGATTTTTGCCATTGAAAAACATGTTTTTCATATACCAGAAATGTTTGAAGCTACTGACTGAATGAAAGGAGCTGGCATCTCACTCTCTTTGAATCTTCTTTATCATGCTAGGATTAACAGGAAAAAGCTAAAAATTTCAGAATTGCACCGTGCAATGTGGAGATATTACTGTTTGTGCATTTACAATATTCATTGATTTTTGCCATTGAAAAACATGTTTTTCATATACCAGAAATGTTTGAAGCTACTGACTGAATGAAAGGAGCTGGCATCTCACTCTCTTTGAATCTTCTTTATCATGCTAGGATTAGCAGGAAAAAGCAAAAAATTTCAGAATTGCACCTTGCAATGTGGAGATATTACTGTTTGTGCATTTACAATATTCATTGATTTATGCCATTGAAAAACATGTTTTTCATATACCAGAAATGTTTGAAGCTACTGACTGAATGAAAGGAGCTGGCATCTCACTCTCTTTGAATCTTCTTTATCATGCTAGGATTAACAGGAAAAAGCAAAAAATTTCAGAATTGCACCTTGCAATGTGGAGATATTACTGTTTGTGCATTTACAATATTCATTGATTTTTGCCATTGAAAAACATGTTTTTCATATACCAGAAATGTTTGAAGCTACTGACTGAATGAAAGGAGCTGGCATCTCACTCTCTTTGAATCTTCTTTATCATGCTAGGATTAACAGGAAAAAGCTAAAAATTTCAGAATTGCACCGTGCAATGTGGAGATATTACTGTTTGTGCATTTACAATATTCATTGATTTTTGCCATTGAAAAACATGTTTTTCATATACCAGAAATGTTTGAAGCTACTGACTGAATGAAAGGAGCTGGCATCTCACTCTCTTTGAATCTTCTTTATCATGCTAGGATTAGCAGGAAAAAGCAAAAAATTTCAGAATTGCACCTTGCAATGTGGAGATATTACTGTTTGTGCATTTACAATATTCATTGATTTATGCCATTGAAAAACATGTTTTTCATATACCAGAAATGTTTGAAGCTACTGACTGAATGAAAGGAGCTGGCATCTCACTCTCTTTGAATCTTCTTTATCATGCTAGGATTAACAGGAAAAAGCAAAAAATTTCAGAATTGCACCTTGCAATGTGGAGATATTACTGTTTGTGCATTTACAATATTCATTGATTTTTGCCATTGAAAAACATGTTTTTCATATACCAGAAATGTTTGAAGCTACTGACTGAATGAAAGGAGCTGGCATCTCACTCTCTTTGAATCTTCTTTATCATGCAAGGATTAACAGGAAAAAGCAAAAAATTTCAGAATTGCACCTTGCAATGTGGAGATATTACTGTTTGTGCATTTACAATATTCATTGATTTTTGCCATTGAAAAACATGTTTTTCATATACCAGAAATGTTTGAAGCTACTGACTGATTGAAAGGAGCTGGCATCTCACTCTCTTTGTTTTACCATATTTTTTTATTTTTAATAAACAATTTAACAGGGGAATAACACACGTAGCATAAAAGTAGTGACAAAAGAATATTCATAATAAGGGAAAAATTCTGAGGGAAGGGAAAGGGAAAGGGAACAAACAGGAATGGATAATCAGGAAAGATGGGAGAAATTTGTTCGTCAAATAATATATACGATAATACAGAAATTTGAACACTTTAAACACACATTACTATCATTAGCAAAAATTAAACATATTAATGAGCTAAACACGACACACATTAAGATGTTCCAGCGTTATGAGGGGGTTGAGGGAATTTAGTGAGCCAAATATCCCACTTCCTAGAAAATTTAAGTAAATTATTGTTGATAAGGGCAAATCTTAGTTCAAATATTCAATGGAGATTCATCTTATCAACTAAGTCCTCCAAAGTGAGGACATGTGACTTTCTCCAATAAAAAGCCAATGCGTTCTTACACACTGAAAATAAGTGAATCACCAAAGATCTTTCAAACGACTTGAGAATCTCTTATTGGGACTGTTTAGGCCTCTTACATTGTAGGTGATGATCTTGATAGGCATAGGTAAATTAATAATTAAAGTAAGTCAAAAGGAGAGGGGTCAGTTGGTCCAACAAATTCCCAAAAAATAAAAATCAACCAACAATCAAAGCTGGAATACAATATCTCTAATATTAATTCAAAGATAGTAATAACAATAACCAAATATTCCAAGAAAGAGGAAAAAAAAAAAAACGAATCAAAAATCTCCTGAGGGAACCTTCACCGAAAAGGTTCTCCCTCAGATTGGGGGGAAAAATAATGTGGACAAACCATGAAGGCCAAATATAAAGAAGAATGATAAGTTTATTATAGCATGTTAGGTGAGGTGATAAAATGAGATTATTTTTAAAGAGGGCTCCCGAGGGAGTAGTGTTTATCATTTCAGCGGTGGGGTGCCTTTGTAACTTTGTAGGGAATGTCTTTTATAAAATCAAAAAATTTAGGGCCTTCATCAGGATCTGTAAGAGTGAATGTTTTCCGGTTAAAGAAAATCAGCAACTTTACTGGAAAGCCCCACCTATATGGGATATTCATATCCCTCAGTCTATCTGTGGTCAATTTGTATGACCTTCTTGCATCCATGGTTTCTTTGGAAAAATCGGAGAAAATTTTTAGGTGCGAGAAAGGCTCTGGAAAAGTCCTATTTTCCCTGATATAATTCAAGATTCTCTCTTTGGTCGAGAAAAAATGTAACCTAACTATTACATCCCTAGGAAGATCCGAGGAGATGGAGGTCGGACGAAATAGGCGATGGGCCCTATCGATGATAAGATCCTGCTCAGAGAGGGATGGGATTGTCTTGTGAAATAAGTCTTTGACAAAAGCCAAGACATCTGAGGGAGAAACATCCTCAGATATGCCTCTAATTTTCAAATTATTTCTCCTACTCCTATCCTCCAAATCCGCAACTTTTAATCTGAGTCTTTTAAGTTCTGATTTAATTTCTAGATTATCAGAAGAGACAGATTCTATCTTACTCTCCACCGTTTCAAGTCTTTTAGTGTTTTGCTCTAATTTAACTCCAAAAGCTTCCAAAGTAGATTTCATGGTGTCTACCTGTTTCTCGAAGCCCAGTTTCATATTTCTGTCAATCGTCTTTAAAAGATTGTCCAGATATAAACCAAGGTCGGTATTTCCCAAATCTTGAGAAATGGTCATTTTGACCGGGACACTAGGAGTAGGATCTGAGGACGAAGGGGAAAAGTCCCTTTTAGCACGTCTCTTATCTGGACTGGGATTGGGAGATGTGTCCGAGGATTCTTCATCCGAGCTCGAGGCCAGTGAAGAATATTTGTTGCTCCATTCTCCTGGGTCCCTTCTCTTTGATGAGATGGAAATATCCATCTTTTCCACTTTTTTTCCCTTAACTACGGTAGAAGGGGCAGGTTTAGCATCAGGAATTCTCTGTGGTTTTGGAGATAATATAGTTTTAGAAGATTCCTTGGTGGGAGAGCTTACTTTAGAACTCTGTCTGTCTTCCAGATTTCTATGAGGAGATCTGGACTTAAGAGGACTAATAGTATTGACAGCATCTTCTGATGGGTTTGAAAATGAAAAGCGTTTAGAGGACTTCGCTTTTACCGCACTAGATTTAAGGGGAGCTTCCAATGACTTTTGGGTATTTTTTTTATTTGCCGCCATTATAAAATATCAGACCTATAAGTATATATATATAGAAAAATATTAAAATGGCACTAGAAATAATTGACCTGAAGAGTGGACAAAAGACTTTAGAGTTGCAAAATAACTAGGAACAATGACTAGAAGAAATTTGCATAAACAAATATTATTCCGACAAGAGGCAAACAATACTCTTAAAAACTACGGAGCTATGTACCCCCTAGAATGCAATCCTTTAAATGCAAATCACAGTCAAAAGTATCAAAAGAAATAATGAAAATTGACCTGAGGGATAAAAATAAAGGCACATATAGTTGTCAACAGAAAACTAATTATTATAGAGATCAGCAGTTCTGTAGAATTCCATGAGCACCAACTGTAATATATATATCAGGTAGCGTGGTCACAAAATATATATATGAAGGCAGTAACAGTTCCACTTAACCCTCCTCTCCCCCTCAGAGTCAAACTCCGTGTTCAGGTTGCTGTCACACCATATATTGGCTGATAGACCGCTTTATATGTACTGATATAAAATCAGTACCTTGGACAGCGGAGCAGAGCGGCACTTCAGCAGTTCAGCAGGGGGCGGGAGATTTAAATGTTGCAGCAGGAGATAGATGCCGGTATCAGGTGGGATCACAGCAGCGCTGCAATAGGAGGGGGCATACAGTCAATGGGAATCAGTGGGGACCCCACACCAGAGGCACACAGGTGGCAGAGCGGCGCAGCGGGCAGAAGATGGAGGCGAGCCGTGGATGTCGGCGGTGCCTGTCAGCTGGGAGCCGGGAGAATCAGACAGTCCCGCAGTCAAAAGAGGGGGGCACCGCCACCAAGGGAACAGCCCCGGGATCCTCAGACACAGCTTAGGCAGCAGAGCTGGGCGGCGTTGTAATAGGAGGCAGGGGTGATTTGAATGTGCCGGCTGTGTATGCGTGTCAAGTCAGCTGGAGCACAGTGATACTACTGCAGGAGTAGAGGGGCAGTCTGAGTGAGCCTGCAGGGCTTAAATACCGGGGGCATATAAAGCTCAGTGGTGTTTCAGCAGGGGGAGGTAGATCACAGGGTCTGCAGGAGACAGTCACCGGAGGAGTTAATCAGCAGAGCGGCACATCTAAGGATGGACAATGCGGACTGTGGGCACTGTCAGCTCCTATCAGTTGGAGCTGAGAGGAGCGGAGCGGCCCCTCTGCTAAGGAGGAGGAAACCTCCGTCGCTATGGCAACCTCAGGGACGCGGTGGGACGGGCCGAAGACACCGGCAGTGCCCGACAATGGGAGAGAGCAGTAAGCAGAACGGCTTCAGTACAGAGGAGGGGGCACCGCTACCAAGGGAACAGCCCGGCGGCAGCCGCACAGAGGAGGAGAGAGCCGCGACACAGACACTGACGGTGCCTGTCAGCTGAAGGAAGAGGGGACACCGCTGCCACCAGAGCAGCCTCGGAATCGCGGACAACAGACCCACGGAAACGGTAAGAGCCCTGGTGTTAGCCAGGGCTCATCTAACCTTGATGGCTTGGTGTGTACCGTCCCGCTCCGCCTCTTGATCTTCGTGTCGCTCAGCCTTGGGATCTCGGACTTCAGTTGGTAACAGGAGTCTTGTCCTCAGGGTCCGGTGGAAGTGTGGATACTTGGTCCGGGGGTGCAGCGTCGCTTCTCTATGTAGTGGAGTCTTGCGGGTCCGGTCTGGTCCTCTGTGGGGTCACGTCAGCTGGATGTTGGATGAAATTGTCAGGTGGCCGCCGGTACTTTAAAACAGAGGGGGTCTCCTGGTTTTATTGGGGGGTTGTTTAATAGAGCCCGGACTCTGTCTGTAATATCACACTGTCACTCAAATACTCCTGGGACCGCGGTCTTCCCTGCACAGCGCCGGCCGGTATTTTCAGTTTAATAGTTCTATCACCGGTCGCAGCTGGTAATGGGGTGACTAGCAGGCAGGGACAGCTTGCAGGCTGAGGATCTGGTTCAGGGAGGCCGCTTTCGGGGTGCAGGATCCCGTGGGACTATTTAGAACTCAGTCTTTGTTTCTTCCCAGCACAGGCTGCAGAAGCTGGCTTACAGAGTTGGTTTGTCCCGCAGCAGAGCCGCGCGACTCGCCGGCAGAATGAATGAAAGGAGCCTGTCAGCACGGGGGTCAATTCCAGGGCTCGACTGTATCCCCCCACAGCTTCAAGGTAGGTTTCTGGTTATTTTCAGAGAACCTCTTACCTGATAGGAGAGGTTTGTTGGTAGTGTCTGAAGATTGATCTCCCTCAGTGGGGCCTTTCCCGGAGTCGGGACAGAATAGTCTTTCTCTGCATGCAGGGATCAGCTGATCCACGGAGCTCCGTGCCGCCGGCTTCAAAGTATAAATCCTATGCAATCCACCAAGTAACACCCGATGAACGGTGTTCTGAGGCCCGGAGGTAGGGAGTGGTGAGGGTCCCTTTGCAGAGACACACAGACCTGCAAGCCTGCAGGACTATGTCACAATACCCACGACTGGAATGAAATCAAGGACGCACCTCACTGCTTCCAAATGAAATATCTCCTGGAATAACGGGTCAGGGAGAGTCTTTTTAGTATCCAGATGATCCTTAGGCTTTAAGAAGTTTGTCCATGCCAAAATTAAATGAATAAATCCTCTTAAGTTGCTTTTATCGTCGCTTTGTAGTTTTAGCCCTCATGGAGCTCAGACCTATGCTGCCATCCTGGTCTGTGCCTAAGCCACGCCCCCCATCTCACTCTCTTTGAATCTTCTTTATCATGCTAGGATTAGCAGGAAAAAGCAAAAAATTTCAGAATTGCACCTTGCAATGTGGAGATATTACTGTTTGTGCATTTACAATATTCATTGATTTTTGCCATTGAAAAACATGTTTTTCATATACCAGAAATGTTTGAAGCTACTGACTGAATGAAAGGAGCTGGCATCTCACTCTCTTTGAATCTTCTTTATCATGCTAGGATTAACAGGAAAAAGCAAAAAAATTTCAGAATTGCACCTTGCAATGTGGAGATATTACTGTTTGTGCATTTACAATATTCATTGATTTTTGCCATTGAAAAACATGTTTTTCATATACCAGAAATGTTTGAAGCTACTGACTGAATGAAAGGAGCTGGCATATCACTCTCTTTGAATCTTCTTTATCATGCTAGGATTAACAGGAAAAAGCAAAAAATTTCAGAATTGCACCTTGCAATGTGGAGATATTACTGTTTGTGCATTTACAATATTCATTGATTTTTGCCATTGAAAAACGTCCAGAAATGTTTGAAGCTACTGACTGAATGAAAGGAGCTGGCATCTCACTCTCTTTGAATCTTTATCATGCTAGGATTAACAGGAAAAAGCTAAAAATTTCAGAATTGCACCGTGCAATGTGGAGATATTACTGTTTGTGCATTTACAATATTCATTGATTTTTGCCATTGAAAAACATGTTTTTCATATACCAGAAATGTTTGAAGCTACTGACTGAATGCAAGGAGCTGGCATCTCACTCTCTTTGAATCTTCTTTATCATGCTAGGATTAGCAGGAAAAAGCAAAAAATTTCAGAATTGCACCTTGCAATGTGGAGATATTACTGTTTGTGCATTTACAATATTCATTGATTTTTGCCATTGAAAAACATGTTTTTCATATACCAGAAATGTTTGAAGCTACTGACTGAATGAAAGGAGCTGGCATCTCACTCTCTTTGAATCTTCTTTAACATGCTAGGATTAACAGGAAAAAGCAAAAAATTTCAGAATTGCACCTTGCAATGTGGAGATATTACTGTTTGTGCATTTACAATATTCATTGATTTTTGCCATTGAAAAACATGTTTTTCATATACCAGAAATGTTTGAAGCTACTGACTGAATGAAAGGAGCTGGCATCTCACTCTCTTTGAATCTTCTTTATCATGCTAGGATTAACAGGAAAAAGCAAAAAATTTCAGAATTGCACCTTGCAATGTGGAGATATTACTGTTTGTGCATTTACAATATTCATTGATTTTTGCCATTGAAAAACATGTTTTTCATATACCAGAAATGTTTGAAGCTACTGACTGAATGAAAGGAGCTGGCATCTCACTCTCTTTGAATCTTCTTTATCATGCTAGGATTAACAGGAAAAAGCTAAAAATTTCAGAATTGCACCGTGCAATGTGGAGATATTACTGTTTGTGCATTTACAATATTCATTGATTTTTGCCATTGAAAAACATGTTTTTCATATACCAGAAATGTTTGAAGCTACTGACTGAATGAAAGGAGCTGGCATCTCACTCTCTTTGAATCTTCTTTATCATGCTAGGATTAACAGGAAAAAGCTAAAAATTTCAGAATTGCACCGTGCAATGTGGAGATATTACTGTTTGTGCATTTACAATATTCATTGATTTTTGCCATTGAAAAACATGTTTTTCATATACCAGAAATGTTTGAAGCTACTGACTGAATGAAAGGAGCTGGCATCTCACTCTCTTTGAATCTTTATCATGCTAGGATTAGCAGGAAAAAGCAAAAAATTTCAGAATTGCACCTTGCAATGTGGAGATATTACTGTTTGTGCATTTACAATATTCATTGATTTATGCCATTGAAAAACATGTTTTTCATATACCAGAAATGTTTGAAGCTACTGACTGAATGAAAGGAGCTGGCATCTCACTCTCTTTGAATCTTCTTTATCATGCTAGGATTAACAGGAAAAAGCAAAAAATTTCAGAATTGCACCTTGCAATGTGGAGATATTACTGTTTGTGCATTTACAATATTCATTGATTTTTGCCATTGAAAAACATGTTTTTCATATACCAGAAATGTTTGAAGCTACTGACTGAATGAAAGGAGCTGGCATCTCACTCTCTTTGAATCTTCTTTATCATGCTAGGATTAACAGGAAAAAGCTAAAAATTTCAGAATTGCACCGTGCAATGTGGAGATATTACTGTTTGTGCATTTACAATATTCATTGATTTTTGCCATTGAAAAACATGTTTTTCATATACCAGAAATGTTTGAAGCTACTGACTGAATGAAAGGAGCTGGCATCTCACTCTCTTTGAATCTTCTTTATCATGCTAGGATTAACAGGAAAAAGCAAAAAATTTCAGAATTGCACCTTGCAATGTGGAGATATTACTGTTTGTGCATTTACAATATTCATTGATTTTTGCCATTGAAAAACGTCCAGAAATGTTTGAAGCTACTGACTGAATGAAAGGAGCTGGCATCTCACTCTCTTTGAATCTTCTTTATCATGCTAGGATTAGCATGAAAAAGCAAAAAATTTCAGAATTGCACCGTGCAATGTGGAGATATTACTGTTTGTGCATTTACAATATTCATTGATTTTTGCCATTGAAAAACATGTTTTTCATATACCAGAAATGTTTGAAGCTACTGACTGATTGAAAGGAGCTGGCATCTCACTCTCTTTGAATCTTCTTTATCATGCTAGGATTAGCAGGAAAAAGCAAAAAATTTCAGAATTGCACCTTGCAATGTGGAGATATTACTGTTTGTGCATTTACAATATTCATTGATTTTTGCCATTGAAAAACATGTTTTTCATATACCAGAAATGTTTGAAGCTACTGACTGAATGAAAGGAGCTGGCATCTCACTCTCTTTGAATCTTCTTTATCATGCTAGGATTAACAGGAAAAAGCAAAAAATTTCAGAATTGCACCTTGCAATGTGGAGATATTACTGTTTGTGCATTTACAATATTCATTGATTTTTGCCATTGAAAAACATGTTTTTCATATACCAGAAATGTTTGAAGCTACTGACTGAATGAAAGGAGCTGGCATATCACTCTCTTTGAATCTTCTTTATCATGCTAGGATTAACAGGAAAAAGCAAAAAATTTCAGAATTGCACCTTGCAATGTGGAGATATTACTGTTTGTGCATTTACAATATTCATTGATTTTTGCCATTGAAAAACGTCCAGAAATGTTTGAAGCTACTGACTGAATGAAAGGAGCTGGCATCTCACTCTCTTTGAATCTTCTTTATCATGCTAGGATTAACAGGAAAAAGCTAAAAATTTCAGAATTGCACCGTGCAATGTGGAGATATTACTGTTTGTGCATTTACAATATTCATTGATTTTTGCCATTGAAAAACATGTTTTTCATATACCAGAAATGTTTGAAGCTACTGACTGAATGCAAGGAGCTGGCATCTCACTCTCTTTGAATCTTCTTTATCATGCTAGGATTAGCAGGAAAAAGCAAAAAATTTCAGAATTGCACCTTGCAATGTGGAGATATTACTGTTTGTGCATTTACAATATTCATTGATTTTTGCCATTGAAAAACATGTTTTTCATATACCAGAAATGTTTGAAGCTACTGACTGAATGAAAGGAGCTGGCATCTCACTCTCTTTGAATCTTCTTTATCATGCTAGGATTAACAGGAAAAAGCAAAAAATTTCAGAATTGCACCTTGCAATGTGGAGATATTACTGTTTGTGCATTTACAATATTCATTGATTTTTGCCATTGAAAAACATGTTTTTCATATACCAGAAATGTTTGAAGCTACTGACTGAATGAAAGGAGCTGGCATCTCACTCTCTTTGAATCTTCTTTATCATGCTAGGATTAACAGGAAAAAGCAAAAAATTTCAGAATTGCACCTTGCAATGTGGAGATATTACTGTTTGTGCATTTACAATATTCATTGATTTTTGCCATTGAAAAACATGTTTTTCATATACCAGAAATGTTTGAAGCTACTGACTGAATGAAAGGAGCTGGCATCTCACTCTCTTTGAATCTTCTTTATCATGCTAGGATTAACAGGAAAAAGCAAAAAATTTCAGAATTGCACCTTGCAATGTGGAGATATTACTGTTTGTGCATTTACAATATTCATTGATTTTTGCCATTGAAAAACATGTTTTTCATATACCAGAAATGTTTGAAGCTACTGACTGAATGAAAGGAGCTGGCATCTCACTCTCTTTGAATCTTCTTTATCATGCTAGGATTAACAGGAAAAAGCTAAAAATTTCAGAATTGCACCGTGCAATGTGGAGATATTACTGTTTGTGCATTTACAATATTCATTGATTTTTGCCATTGAAAAACATGTTTTTCATATACCAGAAATGTTTGAAGCTACTGACTGAATGAAAGGAGCTGGCATCTCACTCTCTTTGAATCTTCTTTATCATGCTAGGATTAACAGGAAAAAGCTAAAAATTTCAGAATTGCACCGTGCAATGTGGAGATATTACTGTTTGTGCATTTACAATATTCATTGATTTTTGCCATTGAAAAACATGTTTTTCATATACCAGAAATGTTTGAAGCTACTGACTGAATGAAAGGAGCTGGCATCTCACTCTCTTTGAATCTTTATCATGCTAGGATTAGCAGGAAAAAGCAAAAAATTTCAGAATTGCACCTTGCAATGTGGAGATATTACTGTTTGTGCATTTACAATATTCATTGATTTATGCCATTGAAAAACATGTTTTTCATATACCAGAAATGTTTGAAGCTACTGACTGAATGAAAGGAGCTGGCATCTCACTCTCTTTGAATCTTCTTTATCATGCTAGGATTAACAGGAAAAAGCAAAAAATTTCAGAATTGCACCTTGCAATGTGGAGATATTACTGTTTGTGCATTTACAATATTCATTGATTTTTGCCATTGAAAAACATGTTTTTCATATACCAGAAATGTTTGAAGCTACTGACTGAATGAAAGGAGCTGGCATCTCACTCTCTTTGAATCTTCTTTATCATGCTAGGATTAACAGGAAAAAGCTAAAAATTTCAGAATTGCACCGTGCAATGTGGAGATATTACTGTTTGTGCATTTACAATATTCATTGATTTTTGCCATTGAAAAACATGTTTTTCATATACCAGAAATGTTTGAAGCTACTGACTGAATGAAAGGAGCTGGCATCTCACTCTCTTTGAATCTTCTTTATCATGCTAGGATTAACAGGAAAAAGCTAAAAATTTCAGAATTGCACCGTGCAATGTGGAGATATTACTGTTTGTGCATTTACAATATTCATTGATTTTTGCCATTGAAAAACATGTTTTTCATATACCAGAAATGTTTGAAGCTACTGACTGAATGAAAGGAGCTGGCATCTCACTCTCTTTGAATCTTTATCATGCTAGGATTAGCAGGAAAAAGCAAAAAATTTCAGAATTGCACCTTGCAATGTGGAGATATTACTGTTTGTGCATTTACAATATTCATTGATTTATGCCATTGAAAAACATGTTTTTCATATACCAGAAATGTTTGAAGCTACTGACTGAATGAAAGGAGCTGGCATCTCACTCTCTTTGAATCTTCTTTATCATGCTAGGATTAACAGGAAAAAGCAAAAAATTTCAGAATTGCACCTTGCAATGTGGAGATATTACTGTTTGTGCATTTACAATATTCATTGATTTTTGCCATTGAAAAACATGTTTTTCATATACCAGAAATGTTTGAAGCTACTGACTGAATGAAAGGAGCTGGCATCTCACTCTCTTTGAATCTTCTTTATCATGCTAGGATTAACAGGAAAAAGCTAAAAATTTCAGAATTGCACCGTGCAATGTGGAGATATTACTGTTTGTGCATTTACAATATTCATTGATTTTTGCCATTGAAAAACATGTTTTTCATATACCAGAAATGTTTGAAGCTACTGACTGAATGAAAGGAGCTGGCATCTCACTCTCTTTGAATCTTCTTTATCATGCTAGGATTAACAGGAAAAAGCAAAAAATTTCAGAATTGCACCTTGCAATGTGGAGATATTACTGTTTGTGCATTTACAATATTCATTGATTTTTGCCATTGAAAAACGTCCAGAAATGTTTGAAGCTACTGACTGAATGAAAGGAGCTGGCATCTCACTCTCTTTGAATCTTCTTTATCATGCTAGGATTAGCATGAAAAAGCAAAAAATTTCAGAATTGCACCGTGCAATGTGGAGATATTACTGTTTGTGCATTTACAATATTCATTGATTTTTGCCATTGAAAAACATGTTTTTCATATACCAGAAATGTTTGAAGCTACTGACTGATTGAAAGGAGCTGGCATCTCACTCTCTTTGAATCTTCTTTATCATGCTAGGATTAGCAGGAAAAAGCAAAAAATTTCAGAATTGCACCTTGCAATGTGGAGATATTACTGTTTGTGCATTTACAATATTCATTGATTTTTGCCATTGAAAAACATGTTTTTCATATACCAGAAATGTTTGAAGCTACTGACTGAATGAAAGGAGCTGGCATCTCACTCTCTTTGAATCTTCTTTATCATGCTAGGATTAACAGGAAAAAGCAAAAAATTTCAGAATTGCACCTTGCAATGTGGAGATATTACTGTTTGTGCATTTACAATATTCATTGATTTTTGCCATTGAAAAACATGTTTTTCATATACCAGAAATGTTTGAAGCTACTGACTGAATGAAAGGAGCTGGCATATCACTCTCTTTGAATCTTCTTTATCATGCTAGGATTAACAGGAAAAAGCAAAAAATTTCAGAATTGCACCTTGCAATGTGGAGATATTACTGTTTGTGCATTTACAATATTCATTGATTTTTGCCATTGAAAAACGTCCAGAAATGTTTGAAGCTACTGACTGAATGAAAGGAGCTGGCATCTCACTCTCTTTGAATCTTCTTTATCATGCTAGGATTAACAGGAAAAAGCTAAAAATTTCAGAATTGCACCGTGCAATGTGGAGATATTACTGTTTGTGCATTTACAATATTCATTGATTTTTGCCATTGAAAAACATGTTTTTCATATACCAGAAATGTTTGAAGCTACTGACTGAATGCAAGGAGCTGGCATCTCACTCTCTTTGAATCTTCTTTATCATGCTAGGATTAGCAGGAAAAAGCAAAAAATTTCAGAATTGCACCTTGCAATGTGGAGATATTACTGTTTGTGCATTTACAATATTCATTGATTTTTGCCATTGAAAAACATGTTTTTCATATACCAGAAATGTTTGAAGCTACTGACTGAATGAAAGGAGCTGGCATCTCACTCTCTTTGAATCTTCTTTATCATGCTAGGATTAACAGGAAAAAGCAAAAAATTTCAGAATTGCACCTTGCAATGTGGAGATATTACTGTTTGTGCATTTACAATATTCATTGATTTTTGCCATTGAAAAACATGTTTTTCATATACCAGAAATGTTTGAAGCTACTGACTGAATGAAAGGAGCTGGCATCTCACTCTCTTTGAATCTTCTTTATCATGCTAGGATTAACAGGAAAAAGCAAAAAATTTCAGAATTGCACCTTGCAATGTGGAGATATTACTGTTTGTGCATTTACAATATTCATTGATTTTTGCCATTGAAAAACATGTTTTTCATATACCAGAAATGTTTGAAGCTACTGACTGAATGAAAGGAGCTGGCATCTCACTCTCTTTGAATCTTCTTTATCATGCTAGGATTAACAGGAAAAAGCAAAAAATTTCAGAATTGCACCTTGCAATGTGGAGATATTACTGTTTGTGCATTTACAATATTCATTGATTTTTGCCATTGAAAAACATGTTTTTCATATACCAGAAATGTTTGAAGCTACTGACTGAATGAAAGGAGCTGGCATCTCACTCTCTTTGAATCTTCTTTATCATGCTAGGATTAACAGGAAAAAGCTAAAAATTTCAGAATTGCACCGTGCAATGTGGAGATATTACTGTTTGTGCATTTACAATATTCATTGATTTTTGCCATTGAAAAACATGTTTTTCATATACCAGAAATGTTTGAAGCTACTGACTGAATGAAAGGAGCTGGCATCTCACTCTCTTTGAATCTTCTTTATCATGCTAGGATTAACAGGAAAAAGCTAAAAATTTCAGAATTGCACCGTGCAATGTGGAGATATTACTGTTTGTGCATTTACAATATTCATTGATTTTTGCCATTGAAAAACATGTTTTTCATATACCAGAAATGTTTGAAGCTACTGACTGAATGAAAGGAGCTGGCATCTCACTCTCTTTGAATCTTTATCATGCTAGGATTAGCAGGAAAAAGCAAAAAATTTCAGAATTGCACCTTGCAATGTGGAGATATTACTGTTTGTGCATTTACAATATTCATTGATTTATGCCATTGAAAAACATGTTTTTCATATACCAGAAATGTTTGAAGCTACTGACTGAATGAAAGGAGCTGGCATCTCACTCTCTTTGAATCTTCTTTATCATGCTAGGATTAACAGGAAAAAGCAAAAAATTTCAGAATTGCACCTTGCAATGTGGAGATATTACTGTTTGTGCATTTACAATATTCATTGATTTTTGCCATTGAAAAACATGTTTTTCATATACCAGAAATGTTTGAAGCTACTGACTGAATGAAAGGAGCTGGCATCTCACTCTCTTTGAATCTTCTTTATCATGCTAGGATTAACAGGAAAAAGCTAAAAATTTCAGAATTGCACCGTGCAATGTGGAGATATTACTGTTTGTGCATTTACAATATTCATTGATTTTTGCCATTGAAAAACATGTTTTTCATATACCAGAAATGTTTGAAGCTACTGACTGAATGAAAGGAGCTGGCATCTCACTCTCTTTGAATCTTCTTTATCATGCTAGGATTAACAGGAAAAAGCAAAAAATTTCAGAATTGCACCTTGCAATGTGGAGATATTACTGTTTGTGCATTTACAATATTCATTGATTTTTGCCATTGAAAAACGTCCAGAAATGTTTGAAGCTACTGACTGAATGAAAGGAGCTGGCATCTCACTCTCTTTGAATCTTCTTTATCATGCTAGGATTAGCATGAAAAAGCAAAAAATTTCAGAATTGCACCGTGCAATGTGGAGATATTACTGTTTGTGCATTTACAATATTCATTGATTTTTGCCATTGAAAAACATGTTTTTCATATACCAGAAATGTTTGAAGCTACTGACTGATTGAAAGGAGCTGGCATCTCACTCTCTTTGAATCTTCTTTATCATGCTAGGATTAGCAGGAAAAAGCAAAAAATTTCAGAATTGCACCTTGCAATGTGGAGATATTACTGTTTGTGCATTTACAATATTCATTGATTTTTGCCATTGAAAAACATGTTTTTCATATACCAGAAATGTTTGAAGCTACTGACTGAATGAAAGGAGCTGGCATCTCACTCTCTTTGAATCTTCTTTATCATGCTAGGATTAACAGGAAAAAGCAAAAAATTTCAGAATTGCACCTTGCAATGTGGAGATATTACTGTTTGTGCATTTACAATATTCATTGATTTTTGCCATTGAAAAACATGTTTTTCATATACCAGAAATGTTTGAAGCTACTGACTGAATGAAAGGAGCTGGCATATCACTCTCTTTGAATCTTCTTTATCATGCTAGGATTAACAGGAAAAAGCAAAAAATTTCAGAATTGCACCTTGCAATGTGGAGATATTACTGTTTGTGCATTTACAATATTCATTGATTTTTGCCATTGAAAAACGTCCAGAAATGTTTGAAGCTACTGACTGAATGAAAGGAGCTGGCATCTCACTCTCTTTGAATCTTCTTTATCATGCTAGGATTAACAGGAAAAAGCTAAAAATTTCAGAATTGCACCGTGCAATGTGGAGATATTACTGTTTGTGCATTTACAATATTCATTGATTTTTGCCATTGAAAAACATGTTTTTCATATACCAGAAATGTTTGAAGCTACTGACTGAATGCAAGGAGCTGGCATCTCACTCTCTTTGAATCTTCTTTATCATGCTAGGATTAGCAGGAAAAAGCAAAAAATTTCAGAATTGCACCTTGCAATGTGGAGATATTACTGTTTGTGCATTTACAATATTCATTGATTTTTGCCATTGAAAAACATGTTTTTCATATACCAGAAATGTTTGAAGCTACTGACTGAATGAAAGGAGCTGGCATCTCACTCTCTTTGAATCTTCTTTATCATGCTAGGATTAACAGGAAAAAGCAAAAAATTTCAGAATTGCACCTTGCAATGTGGAGATATTACTGTTTGTGCATTTACAATATTCATTCATTTTTGCCATTGAAAAACATGTTTTTCATATACCAGAAATGTTTGAAGCTACTGACTGAATGAAAGGAGCTGGCATCTCACTCTCTTTGAATCTTCTTTATCATGCTAGGATTAGCAGGAAAAAGCAAAAAATTTCAGAATTGCACCTTGCAATGTGGAGATATTACTGTTTGTGCATTTACAATATTCATTGATTTTTGCCATTGAAAAACATGTTTTTCATATACCAGAAATGTTTGAAGCTACTGACTGAATGAAAGGAGCTGGCATCTCACTCTCTTTGAATCTTCTTTATCATGCTAGGATTAACAGGAAAAAGCTAAAAATTTCAGAATTGCACCGTGCAATGTGGAGATATTACTGTTTGTGCATTTACAATATTCATTGATTTTTGCCATTGAAAAACATGTTTTTCATATACCAGAAATGTTTGAAGCTACTGACTGAATGAAAGGAGCTGGCATCTCACTCTCTTTGAATCTTCTTTATCATGCTAGGATTAGCAGGAAAAAGCAAAAAATTTCAGAATTGCACCTTGCAATGTGGAGATATTACTGTTTGTGCATTTACAATATTCATTGATTTATGCCATTGAAAAACATGTTTTTCATATACCAGAAATGTTTGAAGCTACTGACTGAATGAAAGGAGCTGGCATCTCACTCTCTTTGAATCTTCTTTATCATGCTAGGATTAACAGGAAAAAGCAAAAAATTTCAGAATTGCACCTTGCAATGTGGAGATATTACTGTTTGTGCATTTACAATATTCATTGATTTTTGCCATTGAAAAACATGTTTTTCATATACCAGAAATGTTTGAAGCTACTGACTGAATGAAAGGAGCTGGCATCTCACTCTCTTTGAATCTTCTTTATCATGCAAGGATTAACAGGAAAAAGCAAAAAATTTCAGAATTGCACCTTGCAATGTGGAGATATTACTGTTTGTGCATTTACAATATTCATTGATTTTTGCCATTGAAAAACGTCCAGAAATGTTTGAAGCTACTGACTGAATGAAAGGAGCTGGCATCTCACTCTCTTTGAATCTTCTTTATCATGCTAGGATTAGCAGGAAAAAGCAAAAAATTTCAGAATTGCACCTTGCAATGTGGAGATATTACTGTTTGTGCATTTACAATATTCATTGATTTTTGCCATTGAAAAACATGTTTTTCATATACCAGAAATGTTTGAAGCTACTGACTGAATGAAAGGAGCTGGCATCTCACTCTCTTTGAATCTTCTTTATCATGCTAGGATTAACAGGAAAAAGCTAAAAATTTCAGAATTGCACCGTGCAATGTGGAGATATTACTGTTTGTGCATTTACAATATTCATTGATTTTTGCCATTGAAAAACATGTTTTTCATATACCAGAAATGTTTGAAGCTACTGACTGAATGAAAGGAGCTGGCATCTCACTCTCTTTGAATCTTCTTTATCATGCTAGGATTAACAGGAAAAAGCAAAAAATTTCAGAATTGCACCTTGCAATGTGGAGATATTACTGTTTGTGCATTTACAATATTCATTGATTTTTGCCATTGAAAAACGTCCAGAAATGTTTGAAGCTACTGACTGAATGAAAGGAGCTGGCATCTCACTCTCTTTGAATCTTCTTTATCATGCTAGGATTAGCATGAAAAAGCAAAAAATTTCAGAATTGCACCGTGCAATGTGGAGATATTACTGTTTGTGCATTTACAATATTCATTGATTTTTGCCATTGAAAAACATGTTTTTCATATACCAGAAATGTTTGAAGCTACTGACTGATTGAAAGGAGCTGGCATCTCACTCTCTTTGAATCTTCTTTATCATGCTAGGATTAGCAGGAAAAAGCAAAAAATTTCAGAATTGCACCTTGCAATGTGGAGATATTACTGTTTGTGCATTTACAATATTCATTGATTTTTGCCATTGAAAAACATGTTTTTCATATACCAGAAATGTTTGAAGCTACTGACTGAATGAAAGGAGCTGGCATCTCACTCTCTTTGAATCTTCTTTATCATGCTAGGATTAACAGGAAAAAGCAAAAAATTTCAGAATTGCACCTTGCAATGTGGAGATATTACTGTTTGTGCATTTACAATATTCATTGATTTTTGCCATTGAAAAACATGTTTTTCATATACCAGAAATGTTTGAAGCTACTGACTGAATGAAAGGAGCTGGCATATCACTCTCTTTGAATCTTCTTTATCATGCTAGGATTAACAGGAAAAAGCAAAAAATTTCAGAATTGCACCTTGCAATGTGGAGATATTACTGTTTGTGCATTTACAATATTCATTGATTTTTGCCATTGAAAAACGTCCAGAAATGTTTGAAGCTACTGACTGAATGAAAGGAGCTGGCATCTCACTCTCTTTGAATCTTCTTTATCATGCTAGGATTAACAGGAAAAAGCTAAAAATTTCAGAATTGCACCGTGCAATGTGGAGATATTACTGTTTGTGCATTTACAATATTCATTGATTTTTGCCATTGAAAAACATGTTTTTCATATACCAGAAATGTTTGAAGCTACTGACTGAATGCAAGGAGCTGGCATCTCACTCTCTTTGAATCTTCTTTATCATGCTAGGATTAGCAGGAAAAAGCAAAAAATTTCAGAATTGCACCTTGCAATGTGGAGATATTACTGTTTGTGCATTTACAATATTCATTGATTTTTGCCATTGAAAAACATGTTTTTCATATACCAGAAATGTTTGAAGCTACTGACTGAATGAAAGGAGCTGGCATCTCACTCTCTTTGAATCTTCTTTATCATGCTAGGATTAACAGGAAAAAGCAAAAAATTTCAGAATTGCACCTTGCAATGTGGAGATATTACTGTTTGTGCATTTACAATATTCATTGATTTTTGCCATTGAAAAACATGTTTTTCATATACCAGAAATGTTTGAAGCTACTGACTGAATGAAAGGAGCTGGCATCTCACTCTCTTTGAATCTTCTTTATCATGCTAGGATTAGCAGGAAAAAGCAAAAAATTTCAGAATTGCACCTTGCAATGTGGAGATATTACTGTTTGTGCATTTACAATATTCATTGATTTTTGCCATTGAAAAACATGTTTTTCATATACCAGAAATGTTTGAAGCTACTGACTGAATGAAAGGAGCTGGCATCTCACTCTCTTTGAATCTTCTTTATCATGCTAGGATTAACAGGAAAAAGCTAAAAATTTCAGAATTGCACCGTGCAATGTGGAGATATTACTGTTTGTGCATTTACAATATTCATTGATTTTTGCCATTGAAAAACATGTTTTTCATATACCAGAAATGTTTGAAGCTACTGACTGAATGAAAGGAGCTGGCATCTCACTCTCTTTGAATCTTCTTTATCATGCTAGGATTAGCAGGAAAAAGCAAAAAATTTCAGAATTGCACCTTGCAATGTGGAGATATTACTGTTTGTGCATTTACAATATTCATTGATTTATGCCATTGAAAAACATGTTTTTCATATACCAGAAATGTTTGAAGCTACTGACTGAATGAAAGGAGCTGGCATCTCACTCTCTTTGAATCTTCTTTATCATGCTAGGATTAACAGGAAAAAGCAAAAAATTTCAGAATTGCACCTTGCAATGTGGAGATATTACTGTTTGTGCATTTACAATATTCATTGATTTTTGCCATTGAAAAACATGTTTTTCATATACCAGAAATGTTTGAAGCTACTGACTGAATGAAAGGAGCTGGCATCTCACTCTCTTTGAATCTTCTTTATCATGCAAGGATTAACAGGAAAAAGCAAAAAATTTCAGAATTGCACCTTGCAATGTGGAGATATTACTGTTTGTGCATTTACAATATTCATTGATTTTTGCCATTGAAAAACGTCCAGAAATGTTTGAAGCTACTGACTGAATGAAAGGAGCTGGCATCTCACTCTCTTTGAATCTTCTTTATCATGCTAGGATTAGCAGGAAAAAGCAAAAAATTTCAGAATTGCACCGTGCAATGTGGAGATATTACTGTTTGTGCATTTACAATATTCATTGATTTTTGCCATTGAAAAACATGTTTTTCATATACCAGAAATGTTTGAAGCTACTGACTGATTGAAAGGAGCTGGCATCTCACTCTCTTTGAATCTTCTTTATCATGCTAGGATTAGCAGGAAAAAGCAAAAAATTTCAGAATTGCACCTTGCAATGTGGAGATATTACTGTTTGTGCATTTACAATATTCATTGATTTTTGCCATTGAAAAACATGTTTTTCATATACCAGAAATGTTTGAAGCTACTGACTGAATGAAAGGAGCTGGCATCTCACTCTCTTTGAATCTTCTTTATCATGCTAGGATTAACAGGAAAAAGCAAAAAATTTCAGAATTGCACCTTGCAATGTGGAGATATTACTGTTTGTGCATTTACAATATTCATTGATTTTTGCCATTGAAAAACATGTTTTTCATATACCAGAAATGTTTGAAGCTACTGACTGAATGAAAGGAGCTGGCATATCACTCTCTTTGAATCTTCTTTATCATGCTAGGATTAACAGGAAAAAGCAAAAAATTTCAGAATTGCACCTTGCAATGTGGAGATATTACTGTTTGTGCATTTACAATATTCATTGATTTTTGCCATTGAAAAACGTCCAGAAATGTTTGAAGCTACTGACTGAATGAAAGGAGCTGGCATCTCACTCTCTTTGAATCTTTATCATGCTAGGATTAACAGGAAAAAGCTAAAAATTTCAGAATTGCACCGTGCAATGTGGAGATATTACTGTTTGTGCATTTACAATATTCATTGATTTTTGCCATTGAAAAACATGTTTTTCATATACCAGAAATGTTTGAAGCTACTGACTGAATGCAAGGAGCTGGCATCTCACTCTCTTTGAATCTTCTTTATCATGCTAGGATTAGCAGGAAAAAGCAAAAAATTTCAGAATTGCACCTTGCAATGTGGAGATATTACTGTTTGTGCATTTACAATATTCATTGATTTTTGCCATTGAAAAACATGTTTTTCATATACCAGAAATGTTTGAAGCTACTGACTGAATGAAAGGAGCTGGCATCTCACTCTCTTTGAATCTTCTTTATCATGCTAGGATTAACAGGAAAAAGCAAAAAATTTCAGAATTGCACCTTGCAATGTGGAGATATTACTGTTTGTGCATTTACAATATTCATTGATTTTTGCCATTGAAAAACATGTTTTTCATATACCAGAAATGTTTGAAGCTACTGACTGAATGAAAGGAGCTGGCATCTCACTCTCTTTGAATCTTCTTTATCATGCTAGGATTAACAGGAAAAAGCAAAAAATTTCAGAATTGCACCTTGCAATGTGGAGATATTACTGTTTGTGCATTTACAATATTCATTGATTTTTGCCATTGAAAAACATGTTTTTCATATACCAGAAATGTTTGAAGCTACTGACTGAATGAAAGGAGCTGGCATCTCACTCTCTTTGAATCTTCTTTATCATGCTAGGATTAACAGGAAAAAGCTAAAAATTTCAGAATTGCACCGTGCAATGTGGAGATATTACTGTTTGTGCATTTACAATATTCATTGATTTTTGCCATTGAAAAACATGTTTTTCATATACCAGAAATGTTTGAAGCTACTGACTGAATGAAAGGAGCTGGCATCTCACTCTCTTTGAATCTTCTTTATCATGCTAGGATTAGCAGGAAAAAGCAAAAAATTTCAGAATTGCACCTTGCAATGTGGAGATATTACTGTTTGTGCATTTACAATATTCATTGATTTATGCCATTGAAAAACATGTTTTTCATATACCAGAAATGTTTGAAGCTACTGACTGAATGAAAGGAGCTGGCATCTCACTCTCTTTGAATCTTCTTTATCATGCTAGGATTAACAGGAAAAAGCAAAAAATTTCAGAATTGCACCTTGCAATGTGGAGATATTACTGTTTGTGCATTTACAATATTCATTGATTTTTGCCATTGAAAAACATGTTTTTCATATACCAGAAATGTTTGAAGCTACTGACTGAATGAAAGGAGCTGGCATCTCACTCTCTTTGAATCTTCTTTATCATGCAAGGATTAACAGGAAAAAGCAAAAAATTTCAGAATTGCACCTTGCAATGTGGAGATATTACTGTTTGTGCATTTACAATATTCATTGATTTTTGCCATTGAAAAACGTCCAGAAATGTTTGAAGCTACTGACTGAATGAAAGGAGCTGGCATCTCACTCTCTTTGAATCTTCTTTATCATGCTAGGATTAGCAGGAAAAAGCAAAAAATTTCAGAATTGCACCTTGCAATGTGGAGATATTACTGTTTGTGCATTTACAATATTCATTGATTTTTGCCATTGAAAAACATGTTTTTCATATACCAGAAATGTTTGAAGCTACTGACTGAATGAAAGGAGCTGGCATCTCACTCTCTTTGAATCTTCTTTATCATGCTAGGATTAACAGGAAAAAGCTAAAAATTTCAGAATTGCACCGTGCAATGTGGAGATATTACTGTTTGTGCATTTACAATATTCATTGATTTTTGCCATTGAAAAACATGTTTTTCATATACCAGAAATGTTTGAAGCTACTGACTGAATGAAAGGAGCTGGCATCTCACTCTCTTTGAATCTTCTTTATCATGCTAGGATTAACAGGAAAAAGCAAAAAATTTCAGAATTGCACCTTGCAATGTGGAGATATTACTGTTTGTGCATTTACAATATTCATTGATTTTTGCCATTGAAAAACGTCCAGAAATGTTTGAAGCTACTGACTGAATGAAAGGAGCTGGCATCTCACTCTCTTTGAATCTTCTTTATCATGCTAGGATTAGCATGAAAAAGCAAAAAATTTCAGAATTGCACCGTGCAATGTGGAGATATTACTGTTTGTGCATTTACAATATTCATTGATTTTTGCCATTGAAAAACATGTTTTTCATATACCAGAAATGTTTGAAGCTACTGACTGATTGAAAGGAGCTGGCATCTCACTCTCTTTGAATCTTCTTTATCATGCTAGGATTAGCAGGAAAAAGCAAAAAATTTCAGAATTGCACCTTGCAATGTGGAGATATTACTGTTTGTGCATTTACAATATTCATTGATTTTTGCCATTGAAAAACATGTTTTTCATATACCAGAAATGTTTGAAGCTACTGACTGAATGAAAGGAGCTGGCATCTCACTCTCTTTGAATCTTCTTTATCATGCTAGGATTAACAGGAAAAAGCAAAAAATTTCAGAATTGCACCTTGCAATGTGGAGA
>NW_027369132.1:0-44830 GCF_046119375.1 Phyllobates terribilis
TTGCATCATATTCATCACTAGAATTGTATATATCTTTTGAGACACTAGCCATGAAAAACTGTATTATTACAGCGATCATACATCAATACATTTTTAGCAGTTCGAGTCACAGACCTATCAATCAGCCAGAGTTTTTTTTAACCTAGAGATTTTAGCATCAATTTCTTCCACCTTCTATAGTTATAGCCAATTAGTTGAATAGTTGATGGAATCATACTAGAATTATCCTACGGATGAATGAAAAGAGGAATGTGGATGTCAGACATGGTGATTTGATCACTCCGTCGCCGATCTCCGCCATGTTCGGGACCTCCAACTCCATCACGACCACCAGTACATGACGAAGTTTGGAGATCATATATCCATAGCAACCAGTCAATAAACGAAGAAGATAAGAATGAGAAGAGAATTTGATTGATCAAGACGAATCAATAGATCAAACTAAGAGCGATTGATTGTCTTAGTGGCTCTGATACCATGATGAGACAATAGATTTAAGAGAGGATGTGAAAACGAAACATAGTGAATTTATAAAATGTTCGTCTTAACTCCTTACATGAGGAGGAGTATTTATACATCACAAATGAAAACTGATTAGTAGTCTAAACTAACTACTACTAAATGGAATAAACATAACAGAACATAACAACTCCCCTACATGTCATCACTCCCTACGTGACATAACTTCTACTTATCATTTACATTTTCTTTTCTTGTCAGACACAACGTTGTTTTCTTTTCGTTTTTCTATTATAGTATTTGTAGCGTCAAGTACAAAATATATAACTTTTCAGCTTTATGTTCTCTTTTGACTAGACAACTTTCTTTCATTTTTTCTATATGTGTCAGATATAAAGTACACCATTTTTCATATTTTAATTATTGTTTCTTCTTTTTTTGATTCTTCAACGGATTTTTTTCATTTCTACACCCAAAACAACTTGAAAATAATTTCAAGAAACATACTATACGATATTTTTGTACATATATATTTTTTCCATCTCAACAAAAAAAACTTGTATAATGATGCAATTTCACATTTTTTAATTTGATTATTCACATTCTTTCTTATTTTATAGAATAGAGCATATTCTGTCTTGATGCTTTTATCTTTATTTTGATATTTAATAAATATAACTATTCAATAGTTCAACTTTGTAAGGACGTAATTCAAGAACCTGATTTATTATTTTTGTTAAGGATTAAGTCCTCCATCTCATGATTTTGTTTGTTTAGTTAAGAACGTCTTATCTTATGCTTTTAGACATTAATTAGCAAAATCGTGAAAAATTATCTTCTTTCAGATATAAGAATGTTTCATAATTACATGCATAGCATGCTGTTAGATGCGTTGGCACCGACTAAACTAGTTAGATTAGATAACAAAGCGTGGAATTCCATTTACCTCATGCGCGGCATTGAGCTCTCTCTGAACCTAGTTTAAGAAAAGAAGAAGAGGTATTACGTGTCTAATTCCAGGACGGTATACTTGTCGTCGTAGTGTATCTTTATAAACTTTTGTTGTCTGATTCGCAATCTTGAACAGTTCATCCGTGAATTGTGTTTAGTACGAGTAGTAACTGTTGCCACTCTAGTGCAGTAAAAGACTCAGTAAGTAATATGATTGATGGACTTTACAGCGGCGGAGTACAAGAATAGAAATAGTAGAAGTGCGAATATGACTCATTTTCTGGCCTTTCTTTGTACTCAGACCACTCAAGTCACCTCTCTATCTCCAATCCATCTTTACCAACTCTACTCTACTCTATTCTACTCTAACACTCCCTCCATCATCATACTCCTCACGTCGGTACTTTTAGTAATCACAAAGATTATATTCAGATTCATGGTTATAGTTCTGATCAACTGGTACGCATATGAACATTGCATTTTGTGAGTAATGGTGACTGGCGATTGTAATTGAACTGCAAGGGTGAGTCAGTAACAGTAACAATTGACTTCCAAACCATCAATTTGGATGGTGTATCTTAATGCTCTCCATCCAAAAAAAAGTAAGAAAAAAGGTTTTAGAGATAAAAAAAATCTGAAAAATAGGAGAGCAAAATATGGCTTCTGAATACGGATAGAAATCACCCTCGTTCAGAATGATGCTTTAAGTTAGGTTTATCCTATCAAAAAGTTTTAATTCTTTTGCTTTATAAAAAAAGCATTTAAGTTTGTGAGTGTTAGAAATATCTAAGTTAAACTTAGTATTTAGAGGCTCAGTTACTTTGATAGCGGAAATAATTAAATAGTAAAAATGATGCAAGTTTTCAGAAAAAAAAATTCGATCTGTTCAATGTTTTCAAACATCTTCCGTTCTATTCACTCCCCAAATATATTACCAAAATGTTCATTTTTGGGGGGAGATGTAGGATAGCCGCTGTTTCAAACAGCGTCTCATACACACGTTTTTTTCTAAAAATAAAAATTATGTGTTAGACGCCGTTCGAAACGGTGTCTCACACACGTGTATTTTAAAAAAAAATCTTACGTGGATTAAATTCTTACCGTGAGGACTAAAAAAAATTAATCTAATTATATTTTTTATTAATAATAAGAATAATATAATTGCGTATCAAATATTTCATATCTAATGAATGAAAATTATTATATACATGTCTAAATTTTTAAAATTTATTTAATGCAAAATTAAAATATAAAATTATATAAATTATGAGAGTTAAAATTTCATCTAGAAAAATTATAATATACAGTACATGTTTAGTCGTCATTTAGAAAAATTTGTAATGTAGTTTAAAATTTGCAATACATAGTCACAAAAAATAATCCACGTAAAATTTTAAAAAAAAAATACACGTGTGTGAGACGCCGTTCGAAACGGCATCTCACACATATTTTTTTATTAAAATAAACGTGTGTTTGAGACGCCGTTTGGAACGGCGTCTAATACACAATCGGCTGCCCGAGGTACAGATGCTCACAAGAACCGCCGTTTGAAACGGGCGATTCTCCCACATCTCCCCCCAAAATAAACATTTTGGTAATATGTTTGGGGGAGTGAATTGAACGGGAAAATGTTTGAGAAAATTGAACAAGTCGAAAAAAGATTCCAAATTTTTCACCTTGTGAACCTTGATAACCAACAAGTTATTAAATTTACTATTTTTTTAAAGGATTCCTTTTAAACCTTATTTTCTTTTTTGGTTAGAAAACTTTCTGTCAACACTAACTTCTTTTTTTCTTGTCAGAAACGACTTCCTTTTTTTTCTTTTTCTGTTATAATACTCCCTCCGTCCCTTTTTATTCTTTCCATTTCTTTCTGACATGTTTACCGAGACATGTTTTTTATGTTAAATATCTCTAAATTTAAATTAATATTAAAATATAAAATTTATATCTAGTTAAAGTACTCGTCGAGACAAATAAAACAAGACCAAACATGACTATGTTTTTTCATATATATCGAGTGAAATCGAGAAGATTCTACAAGAATGTGAATAGTGCTTAAAAAGGAAGTGGGAAAAATAAAAAAGGACGGAGGGAGTACTATCAACACCAAGTATAAGTTATAGAACTTTTTCAACCTTATTTTTCTTTTGTTCAACCTTAATAACTAATTAGCAAGTTTGTATATGATTTTAGGATGTTTTGTTGGGGTTTGTATGATGTGGACTTGGTAGGTGACATTGTACTATTCCAGGACTTACAACACTTAGAAGAGTGAAGAAAAGGAAGAGAAGTGAAAAAGACGGGCCTTGAAGATCAAACTGAAGAAGAAGTAGAAGGTCGCCACAACCTATAATGGGAAGTCACAACCCTGTAGTGGGAAGCTGCACCTTACGGCTACTATCAGTGGTGGATCTAGGATTTATTTTAGGGGGTCATAATTTTTCTAATATAATATAATATATTATATTATATTAATAAATTTTATTATTAATTTAATAATTATAATAAATAAAATATATTTATAACAATAAATATAATCATTTAGTAAAAATATAGTGAAAGTTATTCATAAATATAAAAAATAAGAGAGATTAGATGGATATGAGAATTGAACTCAAGACCTTTCAATAGTACAACTAGAGTTTTACTTAACTATAGAATTTTGTTATTCTAGAGTGCATTTTTTTTAAAATATACCTATTTTTCGTTTTTTTCCACTAAATATAATTGTTGGGTTCGGATAAACGGGGAGCACGGGACCCCCTAATAACCCCCCTAAATCCGGCCCTGGCTACTACTGACGAATTCGTGAAGAATCAACCGATGAACAGTCACAAGTGCTGAAGATACGGACCACACCCTGCGGTGACCACCGCAGCCCTAGTGCTTGTCGCGGAAGAAAAACATCTAATGTTTGTAAATTATGTGAAATTTGATTTTTCTTGTTTTATATTTGTTACTTCCATTTATTATTTTCCAGAATATTAGATAATTAGATTAGAAGACTTTTAGTTAGTTTGTAGACTAGTTTTCATTATCATTCATTCTACTTTCCTTCTCCTCTACTCGTCTACTTTTATCAATGGAGAACTAAAATCCATTGTTTTGCTTAATGACTTGAAGCATACAATTGATTGGTTGTAAGCGTTCTATCATTATTGAATTCTATTATTGGTTATATTAATTCTCCTGATTTAATTGCATTGGATGTTATTGATGTTTCTAGGATGGTGATTGAGGTTTATTCATATTATTCAAATTGCGAGCGTTTATCGAGTCCAGATCGGATAAATTTATCTAGTGGTAAACATGAGTTGCATAAGAGGGGTTGCAATTGCCTATCGGGAGTGAGAGTTAATTGCGTTTTATATCGACGGTTTACCTTTATTTCGTGTACCTTGTGAAATCCTTATTTGAATGCTATTTCTTATTGAGACGTAGGGATTGTGGGAATCGGTAAATACTAAGTATTATCGAGGATGTTTAATTGGAGAGTTACATATGATCGGGATAAGGATAATTATAGGATTCATAAACTTGGAAGTAACATAATACAATAATCAACCTTATTAATTGTATTGTAGATAGTTTTTAGGTAAAGCGCTCTCTCTCTTTCATAATATTTACAATACTTGCACTGTTACTTTGTTACTGTCAGCCATCTCAAATAATCACAAACCCCCCTGGTTTCCAGTTGGTATTTGGATTACATTTACATAAATCTTGACTTCCTTGTGGAATCAACCTAGAGTGACCTCAATACTATTTGGGTGGTTTGGATTTCTTTGACGAGGGGCGACAGTTCACACCTGTCAAAGGAGGAAGGAGTTGGGTGTGTAGACTTATCCTTAAAGGAACTTTAGTTTTGGAGGGATAAACAATGTGGGCTTTGTACTTCAATTTGTGAACTGAGGTCAAGATAAGAAAGTGGATGCACGGAGTTTTGGAGATTCCTTTTGGTTAGTAGCCGGATAGGGTAAGAACTTTCTTGACAAGGTGCGGTGTGAGAGAGCATGGGTCTCATGACTAAAGTAGTAGTGCATATGAACGAGCATAATCCTTGGAAAATTTATTTAGACACCAAAGATAATCTTTTACATTAGAACTACATTGTTAATAAGAACTGTAGCTTGGCTCACTTGCCTTGGGATGAAGTTTTATATAAGAAACATATGGAGAAGTTTCTTATCCGGGTAGAGAAGCCCCGTCTTGAGTTCACAATACTCTGGTTTCCATATAGAATCTTGATCGTGTCAGCTTTGACTTTTAACCTCTTTCACTTGGATCACGTCTTCTTCTAGATAAGAATTCCATATCCAATACTAACATTGAGTCCTAGAGAGTTGTGAATCAGATTAAAGGAGAGTGGGACCATGATGTTTCCCCTGGTGTTAACCATGTCATTTGTTGGAGAGTTCACTTTAATATGATCAAAGCTCATTCCTTGGTAGAAGAGAAGAAAAGCATCAATGTTGACAATGAAGGGTTTTGTGATGAGCTTCTCCCAACATTGAAGTTGACTGAGACAGTAGAACCTCTGAATTTCCTATCCAAATCGCTCTTGGTCATTGGGGGTGTTTCCATTGTCCAGATGTCCTACCCAATAATAAGAGGATCCAAGATATATCGGAAAGTGAACTTTTCCTGAGGGGGAGAGTTTAGAGGAGTTGGTAGGTTGTCAAAAAGACGGATTCTTATTGAAGAGAGGGAGTACTCTCAGATGAACCAAACATTTCACATTTGTTCCTCTAGGGTCTTGATGAATTTTGGGGGAGTGATATTAAAAGTGAAGGATAGTAACACCCCCAAAATTTATTTTAAAATATTATCGTCAATGATCATTACTTAACTGTCCAAAATCACCCAAGGCTTAACAGCATCGCAAATACAAAATAATAAATGAAATACAAATAAAAGATTAAAAGTTGAAGAGTATTACAAGCACAAAAGATATTATGTATAAAATCATAATAAAATTACGTAAATGAGGCTACAAATGCAGAAGCGTTAAATTCGGAAACGGGAACAAAAAATTTATTTTAGAGTAGACAACGGAAGACTTATAAAATCATGAATAATAAAGAGAGAGGATCCTAAACTTGTTAAAATCACCGAGAATAGTAAGTGAAGTACGTGACTTCCCAACAATGTGACTACTTTCATACATCTTTATAGCACCACCTGATGTGTCGTATGTGGACGTATGACACCAACCAACCATGCTAGGAAAGGAGCGGTTGATTAGTCTAATGAAAGAATATGTGATGGAACTTATATGAAGATTTGTGTAGTCCTATCTAGTTAGGACCCATCAGTTTCTCAAGTGAAATTCGACAGCTGAGAGCAACTCTGACACTTCCACTGAAATAATAAAAGATATATAACAAGAGAAGACTACAAAGAAATTGAGTATAATGTAAACTATTTATAGCAAGAGAAGACTCCAAATAACTTGAGTCTTATGAGAAATATTTATAGAAAGAGAATGCTCCAATGAAATTAGGTCTTATGTAAAATATTTATATATATATGTGGGAATATTTTAGGTATTTTACAATAATTTTTTCTAATTAATAAATTTCTAAGAATAATTGGATCAACGACAACTTCACCGTACATGTGTTGTGCGAATTCAGATTGGAAAGTTGAATTACTTAACTAGGAGGTCAGACAATTTTTCAAGTTATACTAATTGTCCATAACAAATTAATTTTGCACAAGATAACTATTTACTTTCATACTTGCAAAATGTTTAATACATTGAAGCTTTTAATTAACGTCTCAAAATCATAATGAAAATGGAAGAAATGTTGATTGACATCACTATCTAAGTGCGCCACCACTTATTATTCAAATAAGGACATCGTCATGATAAAAAAGTATTATGGCACAACTAATGCTGGTTACCAAGAAACTATTAAACCTCGCAAAGTACATAGTGCTCCTACAAATACTTGTGCTAGGTTATCTAATTATATAATTTTAGAAAAAATTACCATATCTTCCTCTTAAGATACCTAGTGTAAAGGGATAATCCATATTGGAACTATTTCACCATACCTTCCTCGGGGAATACATAGTGGAAGAGGTCCTGGAATAATGGCACTCAGTGAGTGTACCACCACTTATATTCAAATAAGTACATGGTCATGATAAAAAGGTATTAGGACACATCCTTGTAATACTGGTTATAAAGAGATCATTACACCCCGCAAGGCATAGTATCCTTGACACACATAACTATTATAGTCATCACATAAAAACTATTAAGTCCACAAAGAAGAACAAGAAAATTCTAGACACAATATCGTTATTGCTAACTATGCATTTAAGTCCATAATAATTCACATGGGATGGAATCATTAACCATCACAACAAAAAGTGCAACATTTAATGATTTAATAGCACAGTTTCTAGAAGACAACAACATGTTATAATAATTTATTTTAAACACATGCTAATGTATAAGTTCCATCCAGGGCATCCTTCGTAGGGTGTGTGGAGGCGGTCCTCCATTCGTTTCTGAGTTCCCCTGAGTTTCTGCGACAGAGTATTCGGATCGGTTGTGGCACTACATCTGCACAAAATGCGAACTGAACTGGTGTTGATTGGAGAGAGTAAAGGTGTGTACTTGCTAGGTGAATTCCTTGTTTGTGGTACCGTCTCGTGGTTGGAAGATTTAGGCCTGAGTTTTGGAGAATCTACGGCTCATGGTGTAAACCTGCATCCTTCTTACTATGTGGTCATGCTTTGCTGGAAAGGCCGCTTTTATTCTGTGGTTTTACAGCAGCAAAGACAGTGTTCTGGTGTTTAATTTGGGGGGATAAGGTGCGTATTTGGTGAGAAAATCTGAGGCAGAGTATTCTTGCAGTCAATTACCGGAATTTGTTGTTGCGCGTTTTGTAAGGGAGGTCATCTGCGTGTATCCCTATTTCTGCAGTGACGTTGAAACCAGCCATGGTAGTGGCAGAGACGCAGGCCGGTAGGGCAGTGGATGAGGCGTAGGCTGGTAGAGTGGTTTCAACGGCTAAAAACTCGACTACAGGCGGTGATGGACAATTGCAGTCCAATCAAGTGCAGTCTACTCGAATGGTGTATGGTCCTTTAGATTTTCAAGTCAAGAGGATTGCGACAAGGTGATGAAGAATGGACCATGGTTCTTCAAGGGTCGCTTCCCATTGGCACTCTCATATTGGAAATCCGGCCTTCCTATTGCTTGGTCGAGTTTTGAGAAAGTTCATGCGTGGGTCCAATTATGGAATATTCATCCGTATTTCTATTCAAAACATATGCTAAGTGTCATGGACGGTATGATTGGCACACCTATTATGATGGATGATGCTACTGGGAATCGTACATGATCAGAGTATGCCCGCATTCTAGTAGAGGTCACGACAAGTAATGTTTAGAAGGAGAGACTCGAGCTCCGTGATCCTAATGGAAACCAATATTTCCAGCGTGTATGGTTAGAATGGGTACCTTGGGTGTGTGATGCTTGTGCGGAATTTGGTCACTCTCTAAGCAAATGTAAGAAATCTAAAATTGTTTTTGATGCAAGTGATGCGGCGGTTGATAGTTTTTCGGGTAATGAAAATGTTGAGCAGAGATTGATGGAGGTGTTGTAAATTCGTAGCAGCAGCAAACGAGTGGTTTGCGGCCGACTACTAAGAAGACCGCTATAGTGGGTTGTGATAAGACAACCACTGATGTACAACCCTTGATTGAGAAGTCTTTGGTCGGGATAGCATCCATATCATCTTCCACACGGGCTTGAATCAGGCCATTACGCCCTCGCCTTCTTTGGGCCAGCACATGAATAATAAAGGTACAACTTTACCTACTAAGGCTAAGAATGCTAATGGTTGAAATTTGAGGAGTAGTAGCAACTCCAGGAAGGGAAGAGGTTAATGAGTGAAATCTCGGTTGTTGCCTAGAACTCTAGGGCGTGTAACTCTTCCCCTAGAGGGAGGCTAACCTCAGAGTTCTTGCGAAGGAATAGTGTTTCGATGATTGGTATTCTAGAGACGAAAATTGATAAGGACAAGGAAAGTTGGTTTGTTAGTAGACTTCTTCTGGGTTGGTCGTTTGCTACCAATAGCACATGTACTCGGAAGGGAAGTATTTGGGTTACATGGGATGATTGCGGTCTTGATGTGCAGGTCTTGTCTATTGCAAATTAGTTCATTCATTGCTCAGTTGTAAGTAAAGATAGACATATGGAGTTCATGGCCATGTTTGTGTATGCTAGTAATCATAGCGACATTCGTAGCACGGTTTGGGAGGATATCCGGACTATTGGTTTGACTTTAATTGCATTCTTTTCTCGTCTGACAAGCTGACCATCAATCGCCAATTGAATTCGGTTGATTTCAATCTTTGCGTGTTCATGGATGACTCGAATCATGTTGATCTTCCGTATTCAGGGGCCCATTATACCTGGAGCAATCAACAAAAGGGAAGCCGACGTATTGGTTGTAAGCTTGATAGGGTTGTTGCTAATGAAGCATGGTCTTCTGTTTATCCCCATTCTCTGATATTTTTTTATGACCCTTACTTCTCTGATCACTCAACTTGTATTGTTCGTATGAACCTTGCATTTAATGTGAAGAAAATCTCATTTAAGTTCCAAAACTATTGGGTGGAGAAACCGGATTTTCTAGATATGGTGCGTGAGTCTTGGAGCGTCCCAATTCACCTTCCACCGAAAGTCTTCAATAAAGCATCGGACAAAGGTCACAATGAGACTCTTCAGCAGCTATCAGAATTTCCCAAGAACACGAGTGACTCTGAAAAGCTATCAGAACGCAAGTGCCGGGACAAAATGTCCGAACGTCCGAGGACGAAAGAGAAAATGCTCCGCGGGGAAGTCCTTTCATGTCGCAATACTCAGTATGTCGTGGCTGCAAAGTTAAAGAGGATAAATGGGTTCTTAAGCAATGGCAGAAGGGTAGATTTAGAAACCTAGAGTTGATGCTTGAGGAAGCATTGGATAAGCTAAAATTGGCACAATCTAGGCTCCAAAACGGACTTTCATAATCTTGAGTTGCAAAAGTGTGTGACAGAGGCAAAATCAGACTTTGAGTTGTGTATCTCACAGCTGCAAAGCTTCATTGCTCGGAAATCCAAGGTGGATTGGATTAAACTTGGGGAGGAAAATTCTTCTTTCTTCTACAATGGTATTAAACAGTGGAAGGGGAGGAATTCTATTTTTGCAATCCGGAATGCGGAAGGTGAGACACTTTATTCCAAGTCGGAGATTGCGGTGGAGATTATTACTTTCTTTCGGAGGTTGCTGGGTCTGATTCTGTCTCTACGGTACCGAACCTTGTGTGTCTCGCCGGTGCTATTATTGAGTCTGACGTCCATGCTAGCCTTTGTCATCGATGCTCAATCCCGGAGATAAAGGATGCTCTGTTTTCTATTGGTAATATTAAATCCCCGGGTCCGGACGGGTTGGAAGTATATTCTTCAAGCATGGTTGGAGCATTATCAAAGGAGATATTAGTAATGCGGTGTGGGAGTTTTTTCTAAGTGGTCGGCTTCTTCAGCAATCCAATGCTACATTCATCAATTTGATTCCGAAAGTGGATAATTCGTTCTTGGTTAAAGAGTTTAGACTCATTGCATGTTATAATACGATGCTGAAAACTATATCGAAGATCATGGTTGCTTGAATTAGACCGATTCTTGATGAATCATTTTCATCGACCAGGGTGCTTTCATTCCATTTAGACGTATTATTGACAATTTAGCGTTTCTCAAGACCTGGTTAAGGGATATGATGGTAAGTATACTTCCCCGAGATGCCTTATTTAGATTGATTTGCAGAAAGCATGTGCTTGTATTAGTTGGAGTTTCTTGAGAAGTACGCTTGAGTACTTCAATTTCCCTTACCAGATAATTGGGTGGGTTATGGAGTGCGTGACTACACTATCTTGCTCAATTATCATCAATGGAGAACCAGAGGGTTTCTTCAAGGGGGGTCGTGGTCTGAGGCAGGGGGATCCGTTGTCGCCTTTCTTGTTCGTCCTTATTATGGAGATGTTCAGCCGCTGTATGAATAGAGCGAGTGCGCGAAGTGGGTTTTACTTCCATCCACGATGTAAGAAGCTTAAGTTGACCTCACTTGCTTTTGCAGATGATCTTCTTATATTTTTTTAAGCCGATGAAGTCTTCTTTGCGGATAATTAAAGAGGAACTGTGCTCTTTTTCTTGTGACTCAGGGCTAATTGCTAACCCGAGTAAGACATGCATGTTCTTTGGGGGTGTGGACGCGAATCGTAGAAGGGATCTGGCTGATTTTACAGGCTTCCAGACGGGGTGTCTCCCCGTCAAGTATCTTGGTACCCCCTTGCTCCATGAAGCTTAATAGAGGTTATTTCCAACGCCTAGTTAACAAGTAACACAGTGTTATTTCATGACGACAAGTGAGACACCTATCATACTCATGGAGGATGCAAATAGTTAAATCTATACAGGAGAGTATCATTGTTTTTTGGATGCAGGTAATTGTGTTCCCTAAGGGTATCATTAGGCGGATTGAATCGATTTGCCAATCCTACCTTTGGACCGGGGATGTTGGAAATCGGCCTGCTCTTGTGGCTTGGAGGAATGTTTGTAGAGATTTTGATAGAGGTGGACTGGGGTTCAAGGAACTTCTTTCATGGAACAAAACATTGCTATTCCTGTTTGTTTTTATTTGATGTGTAATAGGAGGAGCATTTGGACTATTTGGGCTAGACAGAATCTTCTTCGGGGGCAGATATTTGGCAGGCAAAGTCCGCTTCGGGCTGCTCTTGCCTATGGAACGGTGTAGTCCTTGTTAAGGGTGAGATATTGGGTTGGTTGGCCTTCATTCCGCCCAGTACTGATCGCTATTGTATAGGTGCGGGGAAGATGGATGTTACATCGGTTTACCAGACACTTAGGCCACCCACCGTTGCCATCTCGTGGTGCGAGATCGTATGGAATGGTATTCAGCCGAGAAAGTGGTCATTTCTTTGCTGGCTTGCATCACTTAATCGGCTTCCTACCAAGTCCAATATGCGTAGAGGGGTGCGACAGGTGATGATAGATGTGTCTTATGTGGGGGAGGAAGTGAGACTATGCAACACTTATGGTTTGAGTGCAGAGTTGGTTATGATAACTTGGCTAATGTTATGACCTGGCAGGGTGTGTCGTGTCAACATTCTCCTTTGCACGCTTGGTGGGATTGGTTCGCAACATGATCAAGGCAATCGAACAATATATTTCTTATCCGCTTACTTGCTTTTAAGGGAGTTATTACACGTGAAAATTGCGTAATTATGTAATATTTAACAACACTAGTGTGAATGTTGATCGAGAAACTAGATACATTATATATACTTGTCATTTTAGGATGGTGCATAAGCTCAATACTAGAGGTAGAAGACGGAGAGCTATGTTGAGCAAGATGTATGGATGCTAAAAGTTTGGGGAGACATTAATAAAATTTATTACCATTTGACAAAAAAAATATAATTAGTACTTTAGGAATGTATATCCATTTATAGATAAAATAATTTTATACTTAACTATGTATGGTAACTCTGACTAGAATAAAAAGGAGTTAATTATTAATACAAACAATATTATTATGAATATTAATATTAGAATAAGGGTATAATAATATTCAATTCCAAAATATGAGTTAAATCAATAATTTAATCTATATCCTATGAATTATATTGATTAAAATGGATTTAAAAGAACTAATTAAATAAAATAATTAGATATGTTAAACAAGTCGGTCAAGTCGGGTTCAGGTTCGTTCGGTTTAGTTTGGCAGGTCAACGGGTTGTTTAAGGTGACCAACCATTTGAAATTTTTAATTTTAATATTATATTAGATATTATAATATTTAAAATTTATTAAAATAATGAAAATATTTTCCATAATAAAGTTTAATTGTTTATAAATATTAATATTGGAAAAATTAAAATATTTTAATTTTTTTTCGCCAAGCGATAAGTAATTATATACTAACAAGTGGTCCAAAACACACCCCGAGAGGTTAATTACAAGAAAACACCACTTCACATCGGACTAACAAGTCCCCGTACTAGTGCATGTCCACGCCTCAACTTATATTTCCCTAATGCCATAATCCTATCGCGACATCTAGAAATAATCTCATTAGCACATGTAGTTACACAAATACCTGAACCCCGAAAAACATGCTCATTACGCATTCTCCAAACATAGTAGATTACACCCGTGAATGCCATAAGCTTACATCTAAAAATATTATTCCGCCGTGAAGAAGTCGCGTCAAACCACTCCCACCATGCATCGAGAGAATCAAATCGACACCCAATTTGTTGCTAACAAAGCACCTTCTCCAAAATAGCCCGAGTAACACCACACGTGAACCAAATATGAGAACGTACCTCCTCATATCGACCACACAGTCTGCATAAAGAAGAATCCGATAAACCCCATCGAGCAAGACGGGAGGCAAGCGGTAACCTATCAAGCGTTGCAAGCCAACAAATAAACGCCCATTTCTGTGGGACCGCCCCATCCCAAACCACAGAACACCACTGCTGAACAACTCCAGACGGCCGGATAGAATTATAGACGAGCCCAGATTCATAACGAGAACTTGAATGCAGTTCAGCCAGAACAGCCGAATTAACCGAAGAAAGGAGAACGTCTCTCATATCAAGCATGCCACACCACTCAGTTGTACTACAATAATTAGGCACCACATTCCACATCGAACAACCCTTAAGAACATTCACCCGACTCCAACGGGTCCAAATATTAGACTTCTCCATATAAAGTAAATTGATCTAACAGATCAAGTAATATTTTTTTATTCTTTATATACTTGTACTTATTTACCCTACTTATATATATTTTATCATGTGCACTTTTAAGTGTATCGGGTCCGAGTTCGTGCCAGTCGGGTTCGGTCTTATATTTAAAGGTCAGGTTCAAGTTCGGTCATTCTAGATTTTTAACATGTTTGATGAGGTCGGTCCAGATTTGAATAGAGGTCGGTCAGGTTGGTTTTTCGATTTTGGTTCCTTATTTATAGCTCTAAGAATAATAGATTAATTAATCAATATAAAATATAACTGGAATATGAAATTAAAAATAACTTATATATACCACAATATAATTTATCAAAGTAATCGAATAATCTATAATTAATTTAACTCACATATTGCACTAATAAGTCGAAATGACTGAGAAAAATCTGATGTGTGGATAAATAACAAGAGTGCACACACATACAAAATGACCAATTCATTTAATTGGAATAGGTCATCACCACCATCCTGCTCATACTAATGCCAAAAGAAGCAACGGATTTTGCCCATAATTTTTCGGAAAAGAAAAACTAGAAATGTTTTGAAATTTATAAAAGTGCCTAAAAGGATAATTTGATGCAGGAGCATCCAAGGTAAACCCTAGGCCTCATGAGCTAAGTGATATAGGTCCTCTCACAAGGCTTAAAGCTAAGAGATTGTCCATGGAAGTCACGCAGAAGTGTACCAAGAAAGCTAGGACTGAAGGTCCTCAACATGTTGAGGTTAATGAATGAAGTTGTAATCTTTTGAACTATTTCTTATGGGTTTATTAAGTGTTTAGACTTGATTTTATGTGTGTTTAACTATTTTATGTTTAGGTTGGTTTTGGGGCCAGTTCATAGACTTTTAGGAGTCGGTTCATGCATGTGTTTCCCTTGTTTTATTTCTAGTTTTGTGTGTGATTTGGTCGGTTCACTAGGAGGTATTTAAAGGCCAAAAATACACTTTCATTGCACATTTTTTATTTGAAGAATTATTGCAGTTTTCTTTTAAATTGAACGTCCACAGAAACACCAAAATTCTAAGAGAGAATTGGAGAGAGTTGAGCGGTGTGTATTGTCTTGATCTAGATTGCTTTTGTAGTTGTCAATTGTGAGTCATAATTGGTGCTACAACAATCATAGTTCATCCTCCTTGTGCTTCACCTCCTCCATAGGTGATTTTGCAAGGTTGTAGGTTGAAAAGATTATTCATGCTGGATCTAGGTTCTATGAGCTTTGATCTCATAGGATTGATTTCCTAGGTGGATAGTTTGTTCACTATAACTATCTTGTTTTCCCCTTTTGAGTCTGATTTCTCCCCTTTGTTTTACACCATTGTTGAGTCATATTAGAGTCAGTTTCAAGTCCAAAAAGTCGTTCCCTTCATTGATTATCAAGTCTTTGTTCAATTGTTGGTGATTCGTGCCTAGATTGTGCATTTTCGGTATTTACTCCGCATCAATTGGTATCAGAGCCAAATGGCGCCTCCATCACCATTGTCACCCCTTAATTTCGTCAACCCTAACAACAAGAACATACGGGGTTTGTGACTTTTAAATTTTGTGGTTCAGATCTCATTCAAAGGTGAGTTTTGTGTGTTTGCTGGTTGATTTTCAAGGAGTAGTTCTCATTGGTTTCCAAGGAGGCCTAGTAGACAGATATACCTAGTCATATTTTCCTTCGCTGCACCTCCAATCGATCAACCTTACACCTAAAATCCATCCTCCAATGAAGCCCTTAACCATAAGTTTCACATCCGCCAGTTTTTTCCAAAGAAGTTTAAGAGCCAGTTCACTGAGTTGAGAGGGTCGGTTCACCCACTCCATTGGACGGTTTTGGCAGGTTATTCAACTGCCTTGATGTTAGTTTGAGCTTGCTCAGACTAATCACTCCTTTTGTTGTGATGATGATAAACACTACATTTGATCTATCTTGTGTTTTCCTAAGGTTTACAGGAATAGCTTAAGAAGCTAAAAGAGTCGCTTTGGCCAAGTGAACAAGCTAGAGACTAGCTTTGATCCTTGCGAAGATAGAAGATATTGCAAAGACAGTCTCAATAACTATAATTTAAAGAATCGTAATTCAAGAGTGAAGATGTGAAGAAGAGTTGAAGGCCAAGGACTAGCGCAGATACGAGGAGAGTCGTTGTCGGCTAGTGTTTCCAGTGCCTCAACGATAGAGAAATGAAGTGAAGTGAATCTTCCCAGGTGGCTTATTCTACACGAGTGTGTAGAGTATTTGTGCCAGCAATGGGAAAGACGTGAATCTCATGATAGGCGAATGTGTTTCTTCCTATGGAGAGTGAGGAGCGTGGATAGCCAGTGTGGATGAGTTGAAGTGTAGTGGTGGAGAAGCGGATTGTCAGCGTGGCAGACTTATTTACAAGTTTGTTGCTCAAGAAAAAGGAGAATCTGTGGAGGAGTTGCATGGGAAAGTAGTTACACTGATTGCCAAGGTGGCAATCTCCTTTATTACAAAATTGTATAGAGTTTTCTAACTTGGGGAATAAGTTTAGGATTTCTAAAAATAGTTATAATAGTTGTATGCATTCACACGAGTTTGGGAAACCACGAGAGGGAGAGAAAGTCTAGCCAGCACAAACACAACATGATCAAGAAAGCCTGGGAGTTAGTACGTTGAGTGTCTTGGAGGGATGCAACGGGACTAAAAGTTGGAAGGTTAGTAAGGTTGAGTGTTTGGGGCAAGCTGGTGATCTCTGAGAGAGCGAGTGTCGTCTATACAACTTGAGAGCAATAATCGTTGTAAGTGAGCTGAACGCAAGTGTAGTGAGTGGAGTGTTATAAGGCCTTGTAATCCTCTGTTCAATATATTCAATATATTCAATATATTGGTTAGTTTCCTCCTGGGCATGTATTATTGCCAAGGGTTCTTACCTTACCAAATCTCTCTATGCATATTGAGCTGAATCTTTCATTTAACCATCTAAGATTCATATTGTGGCTTTCCCTCTTTATTCTGCATTTATAGCACACTCGCTTTGTAGCGCGTTGTGTTTACTTGAGGGAAATAGACTTGCTTAAAAGTTTTTTTAACTTCCACATATCTTAAACACTAAATCTATCCAATCGAGCTACTCTTCTTTAAGAGCTAGTCGATTCAAAGCTACTCTATAAACGTTTTCAACAAGCGAATCACTTCTATATATACTCGCTTTGTTGAGAGTTATTCTTTGGATACTATCTTTATAGCTTTTGTTCATTGAATATAGAGTAAGTGTAACATTCACGCATAAATCTTATTACACTCGCTTTTTATCTCGATCCTTAACTCGTCTAAATCCACAATAGGTATCAGAGCTCAGGTTGCTCATATGCACTGATTGACATTCGCTACATATATATATATCTCTATTATTGTGAATCATGAAGGACAAGGAATATGCTACCATGATGAGACTTGTCAAGAAGTATTTCAAATAACAAAGCAATTCCAACAAAATGATACAACTGGCTAAACAACAAAAGAAAGCCAAAGGTGTTCGAAAACATGATTCATGCTATCTCCCTCACTCAAGCTCGTCCTGTCTTATGGCAGCAGAAGGCCTAGGCACACAGGTCAACATAGAAGATGAAGGTAAGAGTAGGTGGTATATCAATAATGGGTGCTCTTGTCATATGACAGGGGACTCCTCTCTCCTACTCTCACTTCATGCTAAAAATGTAGGAAACGTATCCTTTGGAGATAAGAAACAAGGTAAGATCATAGGTAATGGTAGCGCTCAGCTTGCTAGTGCTATCAAAGTGCATAATGTTAACCTTGTTGATAATCTCAAATTAACCTCTTTAGTGTAGCTCAGCTGTGTAACCAAGGGGGAAATGGGGTTACATTTAACACAATACCTTGTGTTGTAAAAAATGCTAACCAGGAAATTCTATTAAAAGGAAAGCGGGTTGGTAACACTTACCTGTTTGATCATGAATTTTCCCCATCTAGACCGATGTGCCTTGCCACACTCTAGGAGCAGTCCAATCTATGGCACCAGCGATTGGGACATGCTAGCTTGTACTTACTACACAAGCTACAGGTTAAAGGACTTGTGCGAGGTCTTCCCCGGATCCAGCCTGAGTCAATGACCTCTTGCGCATAATGCTCCAAATCTAAAGGAATCAGATGTTCTTTTCCTTAGAAATGGTAGTGTCCACCAAAGCGCCTCTTTAACTTATACACATGGATTTGTGTGGGCATATGCAAACACAGAGTAAGGGAGGTAATCGATACATCTTTGTTATTGTTGATGATTTTTCTCGGTTTACCTTGACACTCTTTCTAAAGAGTAAGGATCAAGAATTTGGTGCTTTTCATGAATTAGCTACTCTTTTGGAAAGGAATCTAGGACTCCCTATTCGAACGATTTGTTCAGATAATGGGACTGAACTTAAGAATAAGGAGTTCCTCTCATTTTGTAGAAGTACAGGAATTGAGCATAATTTCTCAGCTCCTTATACTACAGAACAAAATAGTGTGGTTGAACGTAAAAACAGAACTCTGGAAGAAATGGCAAGAGCAATGTTATTATCTATTGGTTTTCCATCTAGATATTGGGCTCAAGTTGTGAGCACAGCTAGTTACATTATTAACTGTGCTATGCTTAGACCTTTGCTTGATAAGACTCCATATGAACTACTTAAAAGACAAACACCTAATATTTCACATCTAAGGGTGTTTGGATGCAAGTGTTTTGTTCATAATAATGGAAGGGACTCTTTGGGGAAGTTTGATGCCAGAAGTGATGAGGCTGTCTTCTTAGGCTATGCGCCAGCAAGCAAAGCATACATGGTTCTCAATAAGCGAACCATGAAGATTGAAGATAGCATTCATGTTAGGTTCGATGAGAGGCATGTTGATTCCAGCATGGTCATGAGTGAAGATCCGTTTATCAAGGTTAGTCAATCGCTATCTCCTATCTCGTCTTCTTCTTTTCCTCCTTCTATGGATCTAGGTTCAGGTAGCAAAGATGAAGAAGATGGTGATACTGATGTTCCTCCAAGCAATATGTCATTCCAATAGTTGCTGAAGAGGCAGCGAGTCAGCGAGTTCAACAAGTCCAACAACGAGTCCAGAATCTCCCTCTACAGATACATCTGATGAGACGCCCTTCAGCGACTGTACAAGACCTTCAAGCGGGTCCAGGAGACAGAGCTAAAAGCTCGCATGCAACTCAGAGAAAGACTACCATTCTCACTCTTCCTGATTCTACTCAAATTGAAGTGAGAAACTATCAACAAATGAAGGATCATCCAGTAACCAACATCATATCCTCATTTGATTTAGGTATGCAAACTCGCTTTAGATCGGAGTGTCATTATTCTAGTTGTGCCTTTGTCTCACTTCAGGAACCCAAAAATATCAATCAAGCACTTCTTGATCCGGATTGGGTGATCGTAATGCAAGAAGAGCTAGAAGAATTTAAGCGAAACGAGATGTGGCGACTCGTACGTAGACCAGCTAACAGAACTCTCATAGGTACTCGATGGGTGTACAACAATAAGCTAGATGATGCTGGTGAGGTGGTGTGAAATAAGGCTAGGCTGGTGGCTCAAGGGTATAATCAACATGAAGGTATTGACTATGATGAAGAATATGCACGTGTTGCTAGACTTGAAGCTATTCGTTTATTAATTGCTTATGCGAATCATAAGGAATTTAAGCTATTCCAAATGGACGCAAAGACTGCCTTCCTCAATGGTAAGTTGAAAGAGGAAGTTTATGTTAAGCAGCCACCCGGGTTTGAAGATCCAGATCATCTAGAGCACGTCTTTGTGCTTGATAAGGCACTCTATGGACTGAAACAAGCCCCTCGTGCTTGGTATCAGTGTTTATCAACCTATCTCCTCCAAAATAACTATAAGCAAGGTCTTGTTGATAAGACCTTGTTTATTAGAGAGGTAAAAGGTGATGTGCTAATTGTCCAAATTTATGTTGATGACATTATTTTTTGTTCTACTAACGTGTAACTAGTTGAGGATTTAAAGAATACAATGAGCTCAAAGTTCAGCATGAGCATGATAGGTGAGCTCACTTTCTTCCTAGGATTACATGTTAATCAACTCAAAACAGTTATTCAAATTCATCAACAGAAGTATATTAAGTAACTTCTAAAGAAGTATGACATGGAATATTTCAAGCCGCTGCCAACTCCTTTTTCAACCACGAGTAAGTTGGATGTTGATCTTGATCAAGCCAAAGTGGATACCACTCTCTACAGGGGAATGGTAGGGTCTCTCATGTATCTTACTACGTCTAGATCTAATATAATATTTGTAGTAGGCATATGTGCTCGTGCTCAATCAGACCCAAGGGCTTCCCATCTTCATAATGTCAAGCGAGTCTTCCGGTACTTAAAAGGGAGTCCAGATTTGTGTCTCTAGTATCCCATCGGTGGTAAGCTCTCCATCATAGGTTATACCGATGCAGACTACACAGGTTATTTGGTGGATAGAAAAAGCAATAGTGGTATGGCTCAGTATCTCGGCCCATGTGTTGTGTCTTGGGGCTTGAAGAAGCAAAACTCAATAGACACATCAACCACCGAAGTAGAGTATATCCCAGCGGCAACCTGTTGTTCTAAATTTCTATGGCTAAAACAACAACTAGTTGATTATAGTGTTCACCTAGGTACTCTTCAGATTCTCTGTGACAACACAAGCGCCATAAATCTTTTTGAGAATCCGGTTTATCACTTTCGCTCTAAGAACATAGATGTTTGTCATCATTTTCTGCGAGACCATATTGATCATAAGAGAGTGAAGCTTACACACATACCAACAGAAAGTCAAATCAATGTCATCTTCACTAAAGCGCTAAACCGGGTACCTTTATTAAATCTAAGTATTCATTTGGGCTTAATTCCTATGAATTAGACCATTCGTCCACTCGCTATAAGTTCCTTCATATTGGCTATGTTTAAGTATTTTATTTTTCTTTGGGAACTTAGGATGAGATACGCTTTCATGATCTTTTCTTGTTAACTTGCTAGATCTAAAAAAAATGACTAGCTTGATGAGTATATTGATGCAAACATGTTCCTATCTTCTGTATCATTGCATGCTCTTCTTTACCTCTCATGAAAGTGGTGATCATCTTCTTGCCTATTACATGCCTAAGAAATGATCCACTTTTAAGTGACCATAAGTCTGACTTTAATGCTTTCTTCCTGATTCCCTTTATATAACTCCACACAAGAAGTATACATTATTGTGACAAAAAGCCAGTATCTCGTATATGCACATGCTTAATACTTGCTATATTTGAGTGTGAGTGACCCCCATATATGTGCATTACATCCCCTCATTGTTACGCTTTGAAGTTCATGATTAAGCAATTGTGTCACATCTCAAGTGTGATTTAACTTCTCTCAGTATAAGTAACTAAGCGCCAATCGTTAAAGCGAGTGAAGAATCACCCTCAAAACCCAGCACAACTATCTAAATCAAGTGCTAATCAGGCAAGGTGAAATATGAAGTCTACACATTACAGCGATACCTTGTCCAGTCTCGCTTCACGTATATTAGCTCGAGACCAGTGCTAAGCCACTCTTTATCATTTGGCACTGAGACAAGCAAAGCCACTCTAAGAAGAAATCTGTCTATTGGTTAAAGTTGGTGAGCATACTGAGAAGAAGGTGATTTGAGTTGATACTCCTACTTGCTTTCTGAATTCTCTTTGCGTGACTATGTGATAGACTCGCTAGGATTCCAGCTATAAAAGGCGTGAGGAATAATATACATATTTACATTATGCCTTAGATTGATTGTAGTAACTTGACTGCTTCATGGTTACTGTCTCGCTTGCTTGCTCTTTACATGATTATGCTTGTTATCTGAGTTCAGCGTGACTGAGTACCTTATTTTAGTTCCCTTTGATGAATTATATATGCCTTTTTTATGATGCCAAAAGTGGGAAGAAAAATGGTTTGGGCAGGTGAAGGATTGAGGTAGAATACTCTCTCCGTTGTCGAAATCGGGCAGAATTTTGACCAGCTTGGTCTAAGGGGGAATAAAGGTATACTTTCTAAGTGGCTTTAGCAAGATTTTAAGCATATTTGGTCAATCTGTCGAGTATTAGTTTAAGCTTCATTGTATATCTTATAGCTTAACTGAGTATGTTTTCAAATAGATATGCTTACACTGTTTAAGTGTTTGTCATTATCAAAAAGGGGGAAATTGTTAGTTTGAGCTTGCTCATACTAACCGCTCCTTTTGTTTTAATGATGATAAACACTACATTTGATCTATCTTGTGTTTCTCTAAGCTTTACAAGAATAGCTTAACAAGCCAAGAGAGTCGCTTTTGACCAAGAAAACAATCTATAGACTAGCTTTGAGCCTTGTGAAGATAGAAGATATCGCAAAGGCAGTCTCAATCAACTCTAAGTTGAAGAATCACAATCAAGAGTGAAGATGTGAAGAAGAGTTTAAGGCCAAGCACTAGGGCAGAGACGAGGAGAGTCGCTGCCGGCTAGTGTTTCCAGTGCGTCAACAATAGAGAAATGAAGTGAAGTGAATCTGCCCAGGTGGCTTATGCTACACCAGCATGTAGAGTATTCGTGCCAGCAATGGAAAATACTTGAAGCTTAGGATAGGCGAATGTGTTTCTTCCTATGGAGAGTGAGGAGCGTGGATCGTCAGCGTGGACGAGTTGAAGCGTAGTGGTGGAGAAGCGGATTGCCAGCATGGTAGAGTTTGTTACAAGTTTGTTGCTCAAGAAAAAGGAGAATCTGTGCAGGAGCTGCCTGGGAGAGTAGTCACACGAATTGCCAAGGTGGAAATCTCCTTTATTACAATATTGTAAAGATTTTTCTAAGTTGGGGAATAAGTTTAGGATTTCTATCAATAGCTGTAATAGTTGTATGCATCTCCACGAGCTTGGGAAACCTCGAGAGGGAGAGAAAGTCTATCCATCACAAACACAATAGGATCAGGAAAGCCTGGGAGTTAGTACATTGAGTGTCTTGGAGGGATGCAACGATACTAAAAGTTGGGAGGTTAGTAAGGTTGAGTGTTTGGGGCATGCTGGTGATCTCTGAGGGAGCGAGTGTCGTCTATACAACTTGAGAGCAATAATCGTTGTAAGTGAGCTGAACGCGTGTGTAGTGAGTGGAGTGTTATAAGGCCTTGTAATCCTCTGTTCATTATATTCAATATATTGGTGAGTTTCATCCCGGACATGTATTATTGCCAAGGGTTCTCACCTTACCAAGTCTTTTTGTGCATATTAAACTGAATCTTTCATTTAACCATCTAAGATTCATATTGTGGATTTCCCTCTTTATTCCGAATTTATAGCACACTCGCTTTTTAGCGCGATGTGCTTACTTGAGGGAAAATTGTGGCTTTCCCTCTTTTTTCCGCATTTAGAGCACACTCGCTTTGTAGCGCACTGTGCTTACTTGAGGGAAATAGACTCGCTTAAAAGTGTTTTAAACTTCCATATATCTTAAACACTAAAGCTAATCAATCGATCTACTCTTCTCTAAGAGCTAGTAGATTCATAGCTACTATATAAATGTTTTCAACAAGCAAATCACTTCTATATTTACTCGCTTTGTTGAGAGCTATTCTTTGGATACTAGCTTTATAGATTTTGTTCATTTAATATAGAGTAAGTGTAACATTCACACATATATCTTGTTACACTCGCTTTTTATCTCGATCTTTAACTCGTCAAAATCCACACTTGACCCACTACCTCGTCCCATTAAACTCCACCTTGAAGAACCTTTCAAAATTGGTGTGTTGCACCCAAAGGGAAGTTGAGGAATTAGTGGAAGACTTTGGTTAATTATTTTTTGTAATTTTTGTAGTTCCACATCAGCCTTTGTTTCAGTTTCAAAAAAAAAGAAGAAAGAAGACGTTTAAAACAAACAAAAAATGTCTAGTTGTTATTTGTTAGATCTTTTCTCAAGGGTTGTTAAGATTGCATTTGGTTGTTAGGATCTCCTAAGATTGTGCGTGCTAGGCTCCTATGTCCAAGGCAGCCCCAACTCCTAACCTTAATCTATGCCACACAAGCAAGCGCTCCCCTCCAAGCATTGTAGGTTCAGAAAAAGCGCGCCCAGGTTCATTCTAGCATTGCGCATCCATTGCCAGCCCCGTTGTGCACACACCTCAGGCGCCGCAGGTTCACCATATCTCCTCCGAGGTTCACCATCTTCTTGTCGCAGTTCTTGAGTGTGTTACTCACCATATCCACACCACTCCATCACATTTTCAACCCACCTCGTTCCCACGCCACACCAGGCCAGTACAACCATTGACGCACACAGGTTCACAAACTCCTCGGCACGGTTCATCAAATTCTGCCCTGATTTTGATTAGCCTAATCACCTTCCTTCCACACCATATTTTTGACCCTAAGGAGGAAATTGAGGCAAGATTGACATAGTTGGTGCATTGAAGTGTCTCCTACATCCAATTTGGGCTACATCCAAGGTATTAACTTTGCTACTCTTGAGTTCTAAAGTGCCTTTATCTTGTGTTGCTTATTACATTCTAGCAACTTGAGTGGAGTATTGAGTGTTGATTCATTGCTTGCTTTCTGTTCTTTCACTCCTACATATCATATAGGGTGTACTAGAAGTTGTTTTGGTCATCTAATTTTTAAAAGCAATTGACTTCTCTAAGGCAAATAAAGGACAATCTCACAAGAGTTGAGTGAATACACACTAGGGTTGGGTTCTTGTGAGTAGTTATTATCACTAACCATAATTTAGTTCAGTGTTCAGTTTTTTTTTCATGTCTCAAGGTGGATCCCCGAGTCGAGGTGGCGAATTGAGCAATGAGGAGGTGGTAACCTTGCTTAGGACAATGAATGAGTCCTTAAACAACCTAACCGCAGACATGACCTCCATGACCCATAGCCAACCTGCCCATCACGTAGCATCTATCTATGAACCAGGTGAAACCTCACACGAGAGGCCAAGTACACCCCTAGTTGAACAAAATACAGCATATGCCCAAGCTAGGACACTTAGGGAAGCCAATGCACGAAGAGCGTCTCCGGAAAGGTCCTTACCAGCCCGTAACCCTATGGACCACACTAGGACCAATCCCAGAGCTCCCTACCATCCAAACCCTCCAATAACCAAAGGAACAAAGCTACCCATCCATGTCACCCTCCTAATCCTTCTAATGGCCGATTTAGGCACAATGCTCATGAATTTCAGGATTGGGACGAGGAATGATCGGAGGAAGAGGACGAGTATTGTCACGAGATGGCACCAAGAGGACGGACATTTAGGAGGTTCCAAGAGAAGCATGAAAGGACGTAGAGGAAGCAAGATGGTATTGGAAAAATCAAAGTGAAGATACCTTCTATTGAGGGCAAGTGTGATCTGGATTTGTACATGGAATGGGAGTCCAAAATCAAACAAATTTGGACTTGCCTTAACTTTTTGGAACCCAAAAAGGTTCAAATGCTGCATTAGAGTTTCAACACTATGTAATGGCTTTGTGGGACAAATTGGTCAAGGAGAGAGAGCGCAACGTAGACCCACCGGTTGCAACATGGTCTCAAATGAAGGTGATAATGTGAGCTCGGTTTGTTCCCTAACATTACCAACGAGACTTGAGGCAAAGGCTTGAGAATCTCAATCAAGGGAGCATGAGTGTGGATGAGGCCTTCAATTCCATGCATTTATACATGATTAAGGCCAATGTAAGGGAGGAAGAAGAGGCTACGATGGAAAAATACCTAAGGATACTCAATCCTATGCTCTCGGGTGAAGTAGAGATGTATCCTTATCGTTCTTTGAAGGAATTGCTAAATCATGCCATCAACGCTGAGAGGATGCTCAAGCATAAGGGTATTCCAACCAGATTAGGAGCCTCCTCAAGACATTGGAAGGATCACACACGGCCTGCCCTACCACTACCCCAAGGTCGTGACCATTCAAAGCCCACAACTGAGCCTACAAAAGTTCAAAAGAGGGAAGTTTGTAATCCTACTTCACAATATTAAGACTAGTACAATTGAATGTTTTAAATGCAAGGGTAAGGGTCATTACATGAGGGATTGTCCTAATAGGAGAACCATGACAATTAACAACTTAGGGCAATATGATTCTGCTAATGAAAATGATGAAGAAACTCCTTTACCCAATGATGACAATGACATGGAAGATGATGAAATTTCTTTTGAACAAGGTCTTAGCTTAATTTGTAGGAAAGCTTTGCATGTCACCCCTGATATGTGTGATGATACTCAAAGAACTAATTTGTTTCACACTAGGTGTATGATAAAAGAAATAGTTTGTGATATGATAATAGATGGGGGATCTTGTTGTAACATTGCAAGTACCAGACTTGTCTCTAAGTTACAACTTTGATCTTTTGCCCATCCACGACCTTATAGGCTCCAATGGATGAACGATTGCAGTGATTTTAAGATCAATAAGCAAGTTATTGTAGATATCAAGCAAGGGACTTATGTGGATACCATAACATATGATGTTGTTCCTATGCATTCTTGCTTCTTAGTAGACCTTGGGAATTTGATAGAAAAGTTTGACATGATGGGTTTACCAATAAGTATACATTTGAGTTCAATGGTGCACTTATTTCCCTCAAACATATGACCCCATTGCAGGTTGATAAGGTTGAGGAAAGGAGAAGGAGCAAAGGAAAACACAAAGAGCTTGGAATGGAGCTAGGACGCGAGCAAGGATTGCAGCACGGATTGGAGCAAGGAAGCTGCAAGGAAACCACGGTACATGACCCTCCACCATGCCTCCCTGACCCATCTAAGTCACATCATACTCTCATGGCCCTTAATGGGGAGGTGGAGAAAGCAGCTGACCTCAGCGACGTCAACCCACTCCACCGATACGAGTTTAAAACGGGTGATCATGTGTATGATCGGTGGAGGAAGAGAGGGAGCCCCAGCTGTACTAGGCACCCTAAGGGAGAAGGTCCCTACAGAGTGAGGCATATACACTTGGGGTATCTCTATAGCCTGGACGTGCCCGACGATGATGATCCTCCCCTCTATAGTGTCCTTGATCTACTTCCCTACGAGCCTGGTGATGAGGTTCTCGTTGATTCAAAGTCGAATCCTCCTAAAGAAGGGGGGAATGTTGCAGGAGCATCCAAGGTAACTAATAGTAATCATGAGCTAAGTGATCAAGGTCCTCTCACAAGTCTTAAAGCTAAGAGATTGTGCATGGAAGTCACATAAAAGTGTATCAAGAAAGCTAGGAATGAAGGTCCTCAACATGTTGAGGTTAATGAACGAAGTTGTAATATTTTGAACTATTTCTTATGGGTTAATTAAGTGCTTTAGACTTGATTTTATGTGTATTGAACCAATTTAAATTTAGGTTGGTTTTGGAGCCAGTTCATAGACTTTTAAGAGCCGGTTCATCCATCTTTCTCCCTTGTTTTATTTCTGGTTTTGTGTGTGACTGACGGCGTGGAGATTGTCGTGATCCCCACGGTCAAAGTAATTTCCCAACTCAGATTCCACTAGTAAGTGGTAAGTAGGGGTCGAATCCCAAGAGAGTCAGTTATAGTCTATTTCTATGATGTAACTCGAACGTAACCAAAGGTTTTTTTTGTTGTTGTTTGTAACTAACGTAATTAAAGCAATGAAAATAGCAAAAGGTTGTTGTAACAATGATTGGGAAAACGAGTTCACTTCCTTTGTATCCACACAATGTTCATGATAGATTGTTGATCGTCGAATTCTACTAACATATGTTTATATCGTTTAATTTAGTTGTCCTACTCTTTGTTCGTAAATAGCAACTAGTCCAAATAGTCCTAGAAACCCTTATTGTAAGCAATAACCAAGGAAATCCCAAGATTCAAAAGCACAATAGCATAAAGATCAAAGATAAGTAGGCTCATGCAATACCATTGGCAAATAGCCGATACTCGACATGAGTTCATAATCTCTACACAATAAACACTCGCAAATAGTCTATGTAAATCATGCTTGCTACATAAAGGTCAAGGCTTTTCAAATAGAATTGTCAAGTCCTAGCAATATGAATGATAGTAACTCAACCTAGCGTGCACTCTAGATAAAATCAAGATCAAACAATAATAATATAAAGCACAAGAGATTATGAAACAATCCTCAAATTAAACTAAAACATATGCGTTTGAATTCTCACAAGCAAATCTAAGAACAAAGGTTTCAACTTGGAAGTGAACTACAATGGATTTTAGTTACTCATGGCCATAGAAGCCATGAATAACAATGGATGAAGGTAGAAGAACGAACCGTGGTCTGATGAACTCTCCCAAGCAGCGGCCAAAACAATTGCCAAAATCCTCCTTTCTAAATCCTAAGCTATCTATTATATAGTCTTCAACTAAAATAAAAAGAATAAAATAAACGAAACAAATCCTAACAGATATGGAAACCTATGGAAATCCTATATGGAAATCCTATAAAATAAATCCTAATAAGATATGGAAACCTTATAAAATAATATTAAAGTAATCCCGCAGATAACACCATCCCGTATAGATTCTGCGCTACGGGCCGAACCGGCCCGCGAGACTGCCCGGGCCGAAATATCCTGCACTGCTCGACGAGGATCTGCATCATTCTGATCACTCCTATCTCGACCGAGATCTTCACTTCTCGTCGAGATCTTCTACAGACACTTCTGACGTGCTTTCTCTTGGTAGATCCTCTACCCAGATCTTCACTCCTCGTCGAGGCTCTTCCCTGTATAGATCATATGCAACTCCTCGACGAGGTCTTCCTACGCTGAACTCTACAGAATCTTCGAGGTAGCTCGGCTTCGCCTCTTAGCTTCTCCAACGCTCGTCGAGTACCAATCCATACTGCTCGTCGAGTATATTCCTACGCTGCTCCTGCTCATCCTGCGTAGGCTTCTGCTCATCCTTCTCGTCGAGGATCTCTAGCTCCATCCCGCGTAGGTCCTGCTCGTCGAGTATCTCTAGCTCCATCCTGAATGTACTAAAGACGAGCACCAGCGGGATCTCCAATACAAAAGTCATAAAAACGCTCACGAGCATTCCGCGAATCTACAAATGAACTCCTAACCTAGATTCCGGAATTACCACTCGTCGAGCACCTAAACACAACTAAACCTAACTAATAATCGCCGGTTAACACCATAATATAAGCTCCTATCAGTGACTTGGCCGGTTCACTAGGAGGTATTTAAAGGCCAAAAGTACACTTTCATTGCACATTTTTTATTTGAAGAATTATTGCAGTTGTATTTTAAACTGAACGTCCACAGAAACTCCCAAATTCTAAGAGAGAATTGGAGAGAGTTGAGCGGTGTGTATTGTCTTGATCTAGATTGCTTTTGTAGTTGTCAATTGTGAGTCATAATTGGTGCTACAACAATGATAGTTCATCCTCCTTGTGCTTCACCTCCTCCATAGGTGATTGTGTAAGGTTGTAGGGTGACAGGATTGTTCATGCTTGGATCTAGGTTCTATGAGCTTTGATCTCATAGGATTGATTTCCTAGGTGGATAGTTTGTTCACTATAACTATCTTATTTTCCCCTTTTGAGTATGATTTCTCCCCTTTGTTTTCCACCATTGTTGAGTCATATTAGAGTCAGTTTCAAGTTCAAATAGTCATTCCCTTCATTGATTATCAAGTCTTTGTTCAATTGTTAGTGATTGGTGCCTAGATTGGGCATTTTCGATGTTTTGCACTGCATCAACTGGTACTTTTATGATACGGGAACCCCGACCAAGGCCTGCCTCAATCGGCACATTTGGTCGAACTGGAAACTACTCGTAAAGATGGTCTGCAACCCGTACACTCAAACCCAGTCCAAGAGGCCCAGGCTCAATTGATCAGACTAGGCCCATCTCCTAGGTTGACCCCCAAGTTAACCCAGGCAGATTGTTGTCAGGGGGAATCGAACCCCTGACTTTTGGCATATAACCCATTCTTGAGAAGATATGCCAATCATCGACAATGCCCTAGTCTGAGCAACTGGGACTGGGCCGGGTTGGGGTGTATGGGTTGCAGACCATGCTTACGGGTGGGTTCCGGTTTGAACAAATGCGTCGGTCGAGGCACGCTTGGGTCTGGTTCCCCGTATCATAATTTTTCAGCCTCTAAGTGATTATCTTCTAAAGGGTTCCATATTATTTAAGGACCTTGTCATGTAGATTTAATTAACATTTAGATCCTTATTATCATATTTATTAATAATTACATTAAATATTATTCTTAAAATTAAATGAATATTGAGTTACAAAAATTCCCTTAGGAAAACTAGAAATTATTATAACACTATCCCATTAAGAGAAGTTTCAACCTCAAAACTTTGCCAAAAGAACGATCATGGACAGAATAACAGGAAAGAAGTACGAAATGGGGTTATTACATCACTACCCCTCAAGAAAAGTTTTGGCCCGAAATTAGCACCTAACTAGGTATGAAGTTGTCATACATGATCTGGGATAATACGACATATATTAGATATTGAATGGAATAAAATTCAACTGCAACAAAATGACATAAACACCATAATAAATATTAATTCTTCATCGAAGGAAATGGTAATCAAAACTAGACAACAAAATTTATAAAAGGAAAATAATGTAGACATTTAGATTGTCAAATCATAGTTTTATTTAAACATAGTACATTTTGAAACTAAACTTAGTTTATTTTAAATATATATCTTAAACTATTTAAAATATATTTTATTACTTCCCTCTGATACTATAATTGTAATACTCTCAAATTTATCTTGAGAATAATACCGCAAGTGATCCGAACTTAACTGTCAAGGTCACACAAAGCTTAACAGTATGCATGATAGCGGCGTGTTTCTCTGGTCGTTTGATAGGCAGACAAACACGACTATGCAAAATAGAGTTCTCTAAACTCTTAAACCAAATCAATTAAACTATCCTAAAGGTAGTCTAGCGGAAGTACGGGTCAAACCCTCGAGAAGTATAAATACTTGATAAATAATTAATATCAATCCCAAAGTGATAAAGAATAAGAAGGGTTTTAAGCCAAAAACACACAGGAAAGAGTGAATTTGGAAAAGGAAGGGAAGGAAAGTACAAAGTTATGCAAGACTCAATAGACTAAGCACTTAACCAATTAATCCATTTCCTTTAGACAAGTTGATCCTAGAAATTCATATAATACCAAATTATTGCATTTCCTACTCCTATACGAAATTAACTAGCACTTCAAACCAAGCATAATAATCACATTCTATTTAGTTAACCATGACAAACGCCAATGATTCAAACAAAAGCATGCATTAATGTGAAGAGCACTAGGATATGGGCATGAGCGACTAGCCCAAATATTAATTTTCTACATATAAATCCTAACTCAAACCGACATTAGAACAATATGTTTGCTTCAAAGGAATAGAATGTGACGAACGAAACAATCTAACCTAGCCCTATGAGATACTAATCCATGGCTAGGTTATCAATCTAGAATTCAACTAATAAATCAATGAACATTCAAGCGTAAGAGAATTAATAGCATCAAATAAAGCAATAGATAAAGGGATAGAAAATCTCACAACTTAATCAAACGGAAACTTCATAATCTGGCTAATCTTGAAAGCTTAGTCCATAGTCATCTTCCACAACAATGGGGAAGAAAGAACGTAAAACTAGGAACTCAGCAAACCTAGTGATTCTACTTAAATAATAAAACTAGACTATCTTATACACTATTAATAATTAATAAGAAACTAACAAATCTTAACTATCTAACTAACTTATAGATTCTCTCTAAGAAAACCTTCAATACAAATCCGTAGCCAAATGTTGCAAAGGTAAAAAATAGATCTCAGTCTAACAAGAAAGGAATTCTCGGTTGGACTAACACCAAAATCGGCTGTCGCCTAAGGTTACCGGCGGCCGCTGCCGAGCATATTTCAGCAAATGCGGCGTTGTATCAAAAAACATCATAACTTTTGACTCCGAACTCCGATTATTCTCATCCTTTCAGGGTAGAAACTAACTTTAGGATCTAACTCTAGAACTAGGAATCTTTTCATTTGGCCATCGGAACTGAGATAAATACCCATTTGAACCAAGTATAGTGTTCTACAACCCCCATCCTTGACTCGGTCTTTAACCTTTTTGTCTTCCGCTTCGGCCTTGATCTTCACTTGATCTCTTCAAAGCCTCAGAATTCTTATAATCACTATAAATAACTTGATATTGCACATGTCATGTAGAATCATCAATGTATCCAAATGTGCACTAATATAGCTCATATAGTACCAAAATAACATCTAATCCTTGCACCATAGACGCGTCATAGACATGCCTATCAAACTCCCCCACACTTGACCTCTACTCATCTAGAGCGGAATCGGGATACCACTTAATTGGAAATGAAAATAATATAAACTCCAAGTAAGGTCATCAACAAGAACAAGAACACAATATGCTCAACGTCAAACCTAAACTCTACTACTCCATCTCATCATCACATATCAACAAATCTCAATCATAATCAACCACAAATTCATAGGAAAAAACTACATAACTCAACCACAATAGTATGCATCAAATTCCATGAGAATACAAATCGAACCTAGACCACTCAAACCATTATCAAATGTTCACCACAATGCCATAATAATGTGACAATCTCCACTCCCTCACACTTCAACACAACCAAGTCCTAAATATGAAATAAAGCTCCAAAGCTAAAACAAAATGAATGGAACACAACTAACCTCCTTATACAAGATCAAGATGAAAGTGAACTCATAGATAATACACCTTATCACTCCAAGTGAAAACCTACTTGAAAACACTCATATACTCCGTACACTTATGTCTCTATGTCGGGTAAAGTCTAACATCCTAATACACTCAATTCTTTTTCACTCCAATTCTTACTTAGGCGCCTTTCGGGGTTTCACCTACCACTCTCCTAAAATGTTCTCGCCAACCTCACTATCACTCTGAATCTTATTTTCGCCAAGCCTATTATCTGCCAGATTACATGCTTATTACCTGAGCTTCCCTTTCGGGTTTTCAACTCATCCAGTATTTAAATTTTGGCCTTTTTAAATCTTTATTCTCTTCTATTTTTTCTAAAATGATAGGTATAATACCAAACTCCTCCCACACACTTAAAGTATGCATTGTCCTTAATGTATGGAGATCATGTATAAGGGAAAGCAAAAAGATACCAGTGAAGAATGGTAGAACTCTCGTGAAAAAGGAGCTTAGGAATGCTCCGTGTCATCTTGGATACTTTTGGTCGACATGGATGTTCAAGGTGGACATGTGCTTGCAAAGGATTGTCGAAGAAGAAATGGATCCTACCCGATGTAATGTAGGAAAGCACAAGGGTTGCAATGGTGGAAAATGGATCACTGGACGAGTTGTGGTCTCATGAAACAAGTTTTCCTTGAGTAATGTTGGACAACAATGGAACTCGTCGGTCTTCAAGATGATCTTCGGTGGTGGAACAAATAAATCCTCACAATCACTAAATGCTCACATCTCTACACTCTTTTTTTGACTTCGATGGGGATTCCCTTTCAGTTTTCTTTATAGAATCTGTTTCTTTTGTTCTTTCACTCCTCGATTATTTTAGCTCACATATCACTCGTGTTTTCTATCTTTTCTTAACACTCATTTCTTTACTCTCGAATTCTTGTGAAAACACTCTATTTTTTCTCGCAAAACTTACATTGTCACTCGATTTTCAAAAAGAATTCAAGAGATTAAGAATTATACCTTTTGAGTGCATGGAACAAGTGGGCGTCAGGGTCATAATATATGGATCAACCAAAAGACTCTACGACTCAAGACAAACTAAGATAACTAAGAAGTAGGGAAATTGGATTTTACCTACATTGGGTTTCCTCCCAATAAGCGCTTTGTTTAACGTCATGGCTTAACATCAATAAAATCATTATCCCGGATCAATTTGGATCTTCACCCTTCCATGCCAACCTTTTCTTCGGATCCGCAAGATTGTAGTCATTATTGTGCTTCATTGGGCTCTTATCCTTAGGCATCAGAGATGGTGGAAGAACATACTTGTGAATCCCAATCAAAACATCATCATTTGGCTCATCGGGACTCGTATCATCATTAAGCTCTTTGTTGAGGTGGGGCAGGTGGCGGGTGCGGATAGGTAAGGGGAAGGCGCAGGTCAAATGGGGCCTGGATTAAATTTAGGGGCAGGGACCGGTGGGGGCGCAGATATTTCAGCAACGGGTTCCAAGCGGTGATTAGATTTTTAGAGGGGCGTGCGTCGATGGAGGAGGGGCAGGTGCCACCAAGAGAAACTTCAACGTTGCAATTTGTGGCTTCACATAGGCGGGTTTCGGGGGTCTTGAGGCGGGCGGGCGCCGCCGTGAGGGTTGCACTCACATTCATAGACTGAACAGAGGAGTGGGTGCCAAGATTAGAGAGGTAGTCGCGTCCGTGAGAATCATCATCGACATCCTTCAATAGTAGCTCGATCTCATCGATGTCCTTCACATGATCATACTCGTTATGGCCCACTTCAATCGAGTTTATTTGTTGAATCTTCTCAAATCAAAACTCGTTCACGTTATGCTCTAGATGTGGCATCCTCTTCTCTATTGATCTTTAAACAAAATTCACTTCTCATTCACAAAGCATATCTTCTCTCAATTGTGCGACATTCAGATTCACTTATGAAATGGTTTGGAGAATGGTTGAAATGTTAGAACTTATATCCAACACGGGTTTATACTAAAAACTCATGCAATAGCACATTATTGCAATTGAGTTCCTACTCCTAGATGAAATTAACTAGCACCTCAACCGAGCATACTAATCCTATCATATTTAGTTAGCCATGACGAACGCCAATGATTTAAACTAAAGGAGGCATTAATGTGAAGAGCACCAGGATACGAGCATGATCAACTAGTCCAGATATTAAATTCTCTACATATAAATCCTAACTCAAAATTGACATTAAAACATATGCTTGCTTCAAAGGAATAGAATGTGACAAACGAAACAATCTAACCTAGCCTTATGAGATACTAATCAAATCCTCGGTGATCAATCTAAAATTCAAATAATAAATTAATGAACATTGAAAGCGCAATAGATCTTATAACATCAAATAAAGCAATAGATAAAGGGACAAAAAATCTCACAACTTCATCAAACAGAAACTTCACAATCTAGCTAAGCTTGAAAGCTTAGCCCATAGTCTTCTTGCACAACAATGAGGAAGGAAGAACGTAAAATGGGAATTGGGAAAACCAGTATAGAGAAAAACAAAGGATTTTCTCTACTTAAATAATAAAACTAGAATATCGAATCCCCTAATAATTGTTAATAACAAACTAATAAATTTTAACTAGCTAACTTGTAGATTCTCTCCAAGAAATCTTCAATGTAAATACGTAGCCAAATATTGCAAAGGTAAATAACAGATCTCGACCAGTCCAACAAGAAAGGAATTCTCGGCTGAACGAACAACTAAAAATCGGCGGGCGCCTAAGATTACCGGAGGCCGCCGCCGAGCACATTTCAACATCTGCAACGTTGTAGAAAAAATATCATAGCTTTGACTCCGAACTTTAATTACGCTCATATTTTTAGGGTAGACATTAGACTTCACGATCTAACTATGTGACTTGGAATAACTTCATTTGAACATAGGAGCTGAGAGAAATAGCCATTTGAATCCGGTATAGTTTTCTACAAAAATCCTTGACTCGGTCTTTAACTTTTTGATTTCAGTCTTGATCTTCACATGAATTCTTCAAAGCCTCAGAAGTCTTCTAATCACTCTAAATAACTTGATATTGCACATTTCATGTAGAATCATCAATGTACCCAAATGTGCACTAATATAGCTCATATAGTACCAAAAATGACATCTATCCTTGTACCATAGGCGCGTCATAGACATGACAGTCGATAAATCAACAAATACAGAATAGTAAATGAAATGCAAATAAAATGTTAAATATGAGTATTGTCATTCTAAAAAATCGTGATTAACACAAATCATCCTATAATCCCCTCCCAAGACAAGATATGTCGAAATCTCGGCTATTTTTTCCTTTATTGATATGAACGATGTGAATTATAAGCTTAGAAGGTTGATCGTGAAAACAAGGAAATTGATTAAAATGGTCCATAGTCTTGATCAGTGAGAAACTCCACATTGGTCGGAAGTCTAGCAAGCCTTCGACCCCCAAAATTTGATCTTTTTCTTTGTAGAGAAGCGCAATATATAGAAAATATGAGCTGCCTAAGATGACTGAGTTGCTATAAACACATGTTAATGTCAATGAGATTGATCTTGTCACATGGATATCAAGTTGTCTTTTTCTCTTGGACTGGAGAAAAGGTAGACTATGAGGTGGCCAAGAATGAGCTGGTGTCAATACCTCTAGCCATGACTCCTGCGGTGTTTACCATCGTGATCATTAACTCCCGCGGTGTTTACTTCATCGCACCTCATGCCTCCTAAAACCTATGTGTGAACATGAGAAGATGAGTAGCTAATACCTTGATATCAACAATGTATGACGTCTCTTCCCTGGTTTATTGAATGCTAGACCGTAGCTAAGATCTATGCGTTCATTCTTTTTGCCTCAATCACCAATAATTCCAAGCCTTTGTCACATCCTTGCTCTAATTTTCCATTCTCACCTATGATTACTGAAGTTAACCAAGCCATTAATGATATTGAAAATACCGCGATCCATCACAATCCCTTGAATTGAGTTGGCGCAGCGAGGTCAATTGAACAAAAAAATGCCGTATTAAATGAAGTTAAAGTCTTGATTGCTTGTGTCGAGTCTTCGAGTTCCTGGGCTTAGGGATCCATTGAGCTGGAAGTTAAAAGGTCGACCATTTAATCTGCTTATAAAAAGGGGAAAAACATGAGGTGGGAAAATCATTTTACCTCCCTCCCGAAATTAGTCGCTTCATTTTCCAAAGTTCACATCTCCCCTGAAATCCGTTGCTTTATCTTCCAAGGCTCACATCTCCCTCTTCTCCTTCCTGCTCATCGGCCGACTTATCTTCCAGTCAACCCTTTTCTTCTTTTTCTATTTCTTTCTTTTGCTCTTCTCTATCTTTTTTATATCAGGGAGATGGAAGATTCAGAAAAAGGTAAGGGTTCAGAGAATCTAAACCGTTTGGCGAGAATTTTAAGATTAAACCTCTCGCCAGATTCCTAGGAAGACGTCGGGGGTTGCTTGCACCGGTCATGGATGGTTAAAGAGTCACCCTCGGTGATTTGCCTTCCGTGGAAGAAAAAGGGGTTTTACGACCACAATTCCCCCTTATCTTTCTCCAGTTGCAACCGTCAGTGATCGTAATGGTTTCCGCCTTTCTTATGCATAAACATCCCCTTTGTCTGAGCTTTGTCTCCCTTAAAGGCAAAAAAACCACAATGAGTGAATCAGACTCTGACGTGTTGGGATGAGACATTGAAGGAGCGAATCTGGGGGACGACATTAGTCCCGGCTCTGAAGAGCACGGTCCTGCAACTAGTGCATCACAGTCTAAAAATGAGAATGATGATGAAAACAAATCAGAGAATAGCACACGATCACCAGAGTGTTGAAACGCGAAGTTTGAATCTCATCGCCTGAAATGCTCTCCACCTCCTTTGCTTCATCGTCCGTGTTGAGATGGTTACCCCCGATGGCAAACGACGTGGAATATGCGATCGAAGGGGCAACGTTGAACATATCATTGCAAACATTAAAGCGTCTAAGCAAGGAGATTCCTTGTTCAGATGGAGTGGAGTTATTATGTCTAGAAGAATGTGGTACGTCGACATCACGGTATAAAGATTGCATGGTTGTGAACGTCCTCAGCCTTAAAGTTGGCTTTCGACTTCCTCTGGCACCTCATTATAGTAATTCCAAGAACCTGTGAAATTGTTTCCAAACACATGGCGCTATCTTGCAGGATACATCATGCGATGTTATAGAAAAGGAATTAGACCTACCGCAAAGCATATGTTGAGATTGTTCTCCGTTAGGGAAAAAAAATGGGATGGTGCACTTAGGTTTTCCAACCTTAAATGTGATTAGCAAACCCTCCAATGTTGGGAATTGGAAAAGAAGTTGGTTCCTTGTTCGTGATCCCATATATCTTGCTTTTAATTGTTGCATCTTTCCTAGTGTGCTAACAAGGCCTAAAAACAAAGAGCAAGGACCCAGGAATGTACAAAGCATGTTTTTTGAAATGACAGTTCTCCACTTGCTATAAAAGTTGATAACCCTAGCAAACCTTGAAAAACCTGGCCTTAGCCTTCCATTGTGCGAAGGTTGATTGCCATACTTTATTTAATGTTGTTGACGCGGTCTTTGTTTCACATGATCTTGATCATTTTCTTTTTTTAAGATATGGTTGGCTCAAATCATTTGGAAAGGACAAGAGATCCAAAGAAAGAGTCATTTCGTAGCAGCGACGTCTCTCCCAGCTCTTCAATTCCCGCTTCACATATTGCGGGATCCTCCAAAGAAGATCACGCCTTGACCGCTCATTCACAGGGTAGGAAAGAAGAGTGAATCAAAATACAACATGACCATCCGGAAGGTGGTCATCAAGCAAAAAAGGCCAAGGCATTTGTTTCAATCTCGACCACAATCCCGCACAACGTTTCCTCGCGTTCTTGCCGAAATTGATATAGCGCGGTCTACAAAATTTGGCTCCAAGGCACTAGATTCTCCCTGATCTCAAAAAACTGAGAATCCCTCATGACACATTTCTCGAGGAGAAGGCATGGATGAACACACTAACTGCCAGCGCGATGCATTTTGAAATGTCACGATACTTTGAAATGGTATGCCTCAATCCTCTTTTCCTATCTTGAATTGCTTATCGTTCTCTTTACTTGTTGTAATAGCGCGTGCCTTTATTTAGATTCTCATTGGGCTCATAGCTTCCAGGAAGTACTCTACAGCACTCGAACAGATGTGCATCGAGTTAATGAGCCTCGGGGACCTCCTTGAACATCTTCAAACCTCTAAAGCCGAGATTGTTGCACAGAAGGAGTATTTAAAAGAGGCCAAGGCACTATCTGCATCGCATGAGGTAGAGATCAAAGATCAAAAAGTCAAGCTTGAGGCAGTCAAGACCAAGATTAAAGGGGTAACCTTCAACGCAAACAAAATTATTGAGAAGAACGCGAAGGAAGTTGAGACTTTGAAAAAACTATGACAAGCTCAATCAAGCAAGAAGGAAATCATCACAGAGACGTTCAAGAGTGAAGCATTCAAAGAGAGGGTAAAGTAAGAGATCTACCTTACTGGGAACATGGCATTAGCGTTGGGGTCCGTTAGGTCGTTTAAAATTTTAAGTGATTGAGCAATGAGATCGTGTATTTTTTACCCCAACTATGATAACAAATGCGGCGAGCCTGACATCCTTGATTCCGATGACGAGGATGTTGAGTCAGGAAGGAGAAAGCTACCGCGATGGATGTTGATGCCTGAAGAGTCTTTAGCATTTCCCTCTATGCGCTTGATTTCTCTTTAATTTTTTGTAAAAATATCCTTTCTTACAAGGGAATGTAATTAAACTTATACTGGTATTTTTGAGCCATTTTCGGCCGTCAAGATCCATGTAAATACATACATTATGATCATGGTCTTTGTGCTTGAATTGTTATTGCCTTGCAATCTTTCAAATGATAACTAAAATACCGCGATGATAGTAAACGCGGTGGATAACCAAGGGGCAAGCCTCAAGGTGATCTCACCTGCTATAAAGACCATCGTGGTGGAAAATCCGAGCTAAACTTGGATGATCTCACCCGACGGTATATGAGCACGGTGGAAAACCAAGAAGCAAGCCCCAAAGTGATCTTATCCGCTATAAGGACCATCGTGGTGGAAAATCCGAGCTAGACTCGGATGATCTCACCCGACGGGATATGAATGCAGTGGAAAACCAAGGTACAAGTCCCAAGGTGATATCACCCGCTATATAGACTATCACGGTGGCAGATCCGAGCTAAACTCGGATGACCTCACCCGACGTGATATGAGCGCGGTGGCAAGTCCAGGGGCAAGTCCCAAGGTGATCTCACCCGCTACAAGGACCATCACGGTGACAATCTGAGTTCAACTCGGATGATCACATCCGACGGGATATGGGCACGGTGGAAAAACAAGGGACGATCCCCAAGGTGATCTCACCCGCTATAAGGACCATCATGGCGGCAAATCCGAGATAATCTCGGATGATCTCACCTAACAGGATATGAGCGCGGTGGCAAACCAAGGGGCAATCCCCAAGGTGATCTCACCCTCCATAAAGACCATCACGGTGGCAAATCCGAGCTAAACTCGGATGATCTCACCCGAAGGGATATGAGTGTGGTGACAAACTAAGGGGCAATACCCAAGGTGATCTCCCCCGCTATAAGGACCACCACAGCGGCAAATCCGAGCTATGATCCGATGATCTCACCCGCTATAAGGACCATCGTGGCAGCAAATCCGAGCTAGGCTTAGATGATCTCACTCGATAGGATATATCAATCGCACATCACTCAACTCTAACCATGAAAGGAATGAGAAAAAAGAGAGGCATACCGTAATGCGATGGAAGATATTTATACAAATCCCTTATTCTCTATAACTTGCATCTAGGAAGCTAAGTTCCCTTACATCCATGCTCACATGCAATCCTGATTTCATTTCCCGGCAAACCGTTGTGGCACAAATATCTTCTCATCATCACACATGCATCCAGGATTATCTTTCATGTTTATCCCTCGATCCTCATGCGGGCCCTGTAGCAGAAACGTAAGAATATAGCCTCTTATTCAGAGCATTTTCCCACAGATGGTGCTTGTGATTGTTCCCGAAAATCGCGACTAACACAAAAAATTCTATAATAACCGTGCAATACGAGATTTGCAAAATATTGGCTCTTCTTCATTTATTAATATGAAAGTGGTGAATTACAAGCTTAGAAAGTTGATTGCAAAAACAAGGAAAAGGATTACAAGGGTCATAATCTTGATTAACGATGAACTCCACATTGAGGAAGTCTAGCAAGCCTCCGGCCCACAAAAAGTCAATACTTTTCTTGGTATAGGAGCAAGCTATAGATGACTAAGATGAGTGAGCTGCTATGCACACGTGTTGACGTCAATGGGATTGATCTTGACACATGGCTATACAGTTGTCATCTTCTCTTGGACTGAAGAAAAAGTGGACCATGAGGTGGAAAAGCATGAGGTGGTATTTTAGTTTATCATCGCGTTCATGAATCCCATGGTCTTTACTTCATCACACCTTGTGCCTCCTAAAACCTACGCGCAAATAGAAGACGTAGAGTAGCTCATACCTCGATATCAATCATGCATGACGTCTCTTCCCTAGATTCTTGATTGCTAGACCGTGAGCTAAGATCCACGCTTCCATTCATTTTGCCTTGATCTCCAATACTTTCGCGCCTTTGTCACAGCCTTGCTCTATTTTGTCATTATCGTGATGATTACTGAAGTTAATCACATCATTAATGATATTGAAAATACAACGATCTATCAAGTATTACAAGTGCTGAAGAAATTATGTATAAAATCATATTAAAATTAATCAAATGAGCTATAAATGCAAGAGCATTAAACCCGAAAATGGGAATAACAATATTATTTTAGAATACACGATGGACGACTCATAGAATCCTGAAATAAAGCAACAAGATCTTGACTTGGTTGGAATCACTAAGAATAGTAACTGAAGTACGTGACTATCCAACACTACGAATGCTTCTATACACCTTTAGAGCACCAATTGATGTGTTGTATATGAATGAATGACACAAACCAACCATGCAAGGAAATGAGTGGTTGGTTATTCTACTATGCAAGTGGAATTTATGTGAGGTTTATCCATCGCCTGATTACAAACCTAGAAAATTGTCAAAAGGTGCATACCTATCACAATTTATCTTAAATTGTACGAATTTATCTTTCATAAGAAAATGTGTTTGTTTGAATCTTACTTCTGATGATGTTCTTTGAAGTTATAATAATAACAAAACTCGTTGCACCCGATGACATAGTTACTCGTGTTTCAGGGTACAATGGACAATGAAACAAGTGGAATTACTTCAAGAAGTTAAAGACATTGTCGAATCAAGAAAAAAAACTAAAGGAACATTGTGTGCATTGAGTTCCGGAGGAAAAAAAAACAAGTGATAGAAAAGTTAGGCACAGTCAAAGGAATAGATCAAAGCGTTGAGCAAAATTAGCAACTTGAAACCAGTTGGACTCTATATAAGGAAAGATATTCCATAGCATCCAAAATTGAATTCGAATCTCTCAAAGAATACCTTGTCAGTATAGTTTAGAGGTTGTTTACTAGGAAATCCTATTCATTCAATATTTGGGATTATATCAAATCAATTAAATCATAGAGAATCTCGACAACTAAAGGTAATTGTGAGATTAACATTGTATCTAGACTTAGTTATAAATAGTTTTATGTAACACTAGTCGAGGTGTGAATTTCTAGAGTTCTTGAAGAGAAGAAGACGGTGGAGAACCTTCCAAGGTCAAAACTTTGGCTAATGTTTGGATTGCTAGGATCTCGAATAAGACTAGGAAGTATTTGGTTGTTCCATAGTTGAGTTTAGGTTCTTGGATACTCCAAGTTGTAAAGTGGTTTGTATAACAGATCATTAATAAAAGTTAATTTGAAATCCTACTACGGAAATTTAGAGCTAGAGATTTACTTCAATAACTAAGTAATAGGTGTTGACGGCTTCCTCTCTAAAGACCAATGTCACTCATTTTCAAGGGATTGCATCTATCACGGTTATTATGATTTTTTATATTATTTCGGTGTCCAAGCACCAATTCATTGATCCTTATACTAACAACATCACTTGATTCAACAATATGAATTTTTCTAACCTAACACCGAAAACTTAATTATTTTTTCAATACTTTTAATTCATCAACAAACCAAATATGACATCTCCTTTTTATAACAAATAATGGAAAACAAACGATAAAAGCTTGGTTGTTAAGGGAGACCATAGAATTGAAATATTAAACTTTTTTCATGTTGACTTTGAGTGAGAAATTAGGCTTGAATCAATAGGAATTATGGATTTTATATCATACTTGTTTTTATTTTACGCATCGTCAACGAAATTCATTCCACTTTTCTTATATATATATAAATAGTATCATCACTTGAGTTTCATCACTTCATTAGTTGAAAGACTATATAATATTACTTAAATACTACTATAAGAGCCGTTGGATTGTTAGTAAATAATGGTTAAAAAACTCTTGTATAGTTATGTAATTTAACTATGAGAATGTTATTAATGGGATTGACATTTCCAAGGATTTCATATCCTATTTTCTTGTATTTTCACACATCATCAATGAAATTCATTCCACATTTTCCTTATATTAGTACTTTTATTATTATTGGGTTTCATACTTCATCTAGTTGAAACTATAAAATATTATTTAAATATAAACTATGAGAGTTATTGAATCGTTTTTAATGAATGGTTAAAAAGAATTCTTGTATAGCTATATAACCCAACTATGAGTTACAAAAATTATAATCCAAGTAAGAGTTATATTGCAAAAAGTACATTTTTCTATGCAACCAATTATTAAAATAATCTATGTAATCCTCCTTATAGATAGTGAGAGTTATAAAATTTGCAACACAAGTATGAGTTATATCCCAAAACTATATTTTTCTAAGCAACCAATTACTAAAATAATCTATATAACTCTCATTGTAGATAGTCTTAGATGTTAAACCTAGTTCATTGTTTATTTTTTTGAACAAGCTAAACATGGGACCATCACTAGAGGAAAATTCCAACACCTAAATGAGAGATGTCAAGAATAAAACCCATAACATATGTGGTGTTTCTATCAATATATCTTACAACCAAGCTACGAGCTCATTGGCTAAACCTAATTCGTTGTTGAGTTGAATTTTTTGACAAGTTAAATAACCTTCCAGTGTTAGGTAAGTAAGATGAACGGATTTTTCTTTAGGAACGAAATCATATTATTTATAGTTAATATGCGATCATTTGAGCAATTTTCAAAATTTCTTTTTCTCATGTTATTTTTAAATCACGAAACATTTCATACTATTTAAACGGAATTATCTTTACAAAAAGAATATTGGAGAAAATAAATAGACATTCTAGTGGATTATAACAAGAATCTCACATTAATCCAAATTTGTTCAACTTCCTAAAGTTTAAGTCGAAAGAATAGTGTTTTTTAACAAGAGAATAGTGTTTCTACTTTTAGAATCCATTGAAGCAAACAAAGACTTTATAATTAGACAATTTGTTTCTGAACTTAGAATTTAACATTCTGGTCTGAGATGTTCTTGGCAGAATTAATATCGATACATATACCATTAGTTGTTACTCAAAGCTTAAGAAAATTGAAGTGGACTTCTAGAAAGAATTTATTATTCACTTTGGCAGTTGTTTTGCTGATGGTGACCTTGACATTAACGTTGACCTATAAAAGAAAGAGTTCACACAAGAAAAATCATACAACATAATTGTCCTGCCATCTTTTCACTAAAGCTTATATTTGATTTATGTTAGGGTAAACATAATACTTCCTCTTAAGTCGGTGATAGA
>NW_027369133.1:0-44814 GCF_046119375.1 Phyllobates terribilis
AATTTTTAGCTTTTTCCTGTTAATCCTAGCATGATAAAGAAGATTCAAAGAGAGTGAGATGCCAGCTCCTTTCATTCAGTCAGTAGCTTCAAACATTTCTGGTATATGAAAAACATGTTTTTCAATGGCAAAAATCAATGAATATTGTAAATGCACAAACAGTAATATCTCCACATTGCAAGGTGCAATTCTGAAATTTTTTGCTTTTTCCTGCTAATCCTAGCATGATAAAGAAGATTCAAAGAGAGTGAGATGCCAGCTCCTTTCATTCATTCAGTAGCTTCAAACATTTCTGGTATATGAAAAACATGTTTTTCAATGGCAAAAATCAATGAATATTGTAAATGCACAAACAGTAATATCTCCACATTGCAAGGTGCAATTCTGAAATTTTTAGCTTTTTCCTGTTAATCCTAGCATGATAAAGAAGATTCAAAGAGAGTGAGATGCCAGCTCCTTTCATTCAGTCAGTAGCTTCAAACATTTCTGGACGTTTTTCAATGGCAAAAATCAATGAATATTGTAAATGCACAAACAGTAATATCTCCACATTGCAAGGTGCAATTCTGAAATTTTTTGCTTTTTCCTGCTAATCCTAGCATGATAAAGAAGATTCAAAGAGAGTGAGATGCCAGCTCCTTTCATTCAGTCAGTAGCTTCAAACATTTCTGGTATATGAAAAACATGTTTTTCAATGGCAAAAATCAATGAATATTGTAAATGCACAAACAGTAATATCTCCACATTGCACGGTGCAATTCTGAAATTTTTAGCTTTTTCCTGTTAATCCTAGCATGATAAAGAAGATTCAAAGAGAGTGAGATGCCAGCTCCTTTCATTCAGTCAGTAGCTTCAAACATTTCTGGTATATGAAAAACATGTTTTTCAATGGCAAAAATCAATGAATATTGTAAATGCACAAACAGTAATATCTCCACATTGCACGGTGCAATTCTGAAATTTTTTGCTTTTTCCTGCTAATCCTAGCATGATAAAGAAGATTCAAAGAGAGTGAGATGCCAGCTCCTTTCATTCAGTCAGTAGCTTCAAACATTTCTGGTATATGAAAAACATGTTTTTCAATGGCAAAAATCAATGAATATTGTAAATGCACAAACAGTAATATCTCCACATTGCACGGTGCAATTCTGAAATTTTTAGCTTTTTCCTGTTAATCCTAGCATGATAAAGAAGATTCAAAGAGAGTGAGATGCCAGCTCCTTTCATTCAGTCAGTAGCTTCAAACATTTCTGGTATATGAAAAACATGTTTTTCAATGGCAAAAATCAATGAATATTGTAAATGCACAAACAGTAATATCTCCACATTGCACGGTGCAATTCTGAAATTTTTTGCTTTTTCCTGCTAATCCTAGCATGATAAAGAAGATTCAAAGAGAGTGAGATGCCAGCTCCTTTCATTCAGTCAGTAGCTTCAAACATTTCTGGTATATGAAAAACATGTTTTTCAATGGCAAAAATCAATGAATATTGTAAATGCACAAACAGTAATATCTCCACATTGCACGGTGCAATTCTGAAATTTTTAGCTTTTTCCTGTTAATCCTAGCATGATAAAGAAGATTCAAAGAGAGTGAGATGCCAGCTCCTTTCATTCAGTCAGTAGCTTCAAACATTTCTGGACGTTTTTCAATGGCAAAAATCAATGAATATTGTAAATGCACAAACAGTAATATCTCCACATTGCACGGTGCAATTCTGAAATTTTTTGCTTTTTCCTGCTAATCCTAGCATGATAAAGAAGATTCAAAGAGAGTGAGATGCCAGCTCCTTTCATTCAGTCAGTAGCTTCAAACATTTCTGGTATATGAAAAACATGTTTTTCAATGGCAAAAATCAATGAATATTGTAAATGCACAAACAGTAATATCTCCACATTGCAAGGTGCAATTCTGAAATTTTTTGCTTTTTCCTGTTAATCCTAGCATGATAAAGAAGATTCAAAGAGAGTGAGATGCCAGCTCCTTTCATTCAGTCAGTAGCTTCAAACATTTCTGGTATATGAAAAACATGTTTTTCAATGGCAAAAATCAATGAATATTGTAAATGCACAAACAGTAATATCTCCACATTGCACGGTGCAATTCTGAAATTTTTAGCTTTTTCCTGTTAATCCTAGCATGATAAAGAAGATTCAAAGAGAGTGAGATGCCAGCTCCTTTCATTCAGTCAGTAGCTTCAAACATTTCTGGTATATGAAAAACATGTTTTTCAATGGCAAAAATCAATGAATATTGTAAATGCACAAACAGTAATATCTCCACATTGCAAGGTGCAATTCTGAAATTTTTAGCTTTTTCCTGTTAATCCTAGCATGATAAAGAAGATTCAAAGAGAGTGAGATGCCAGCTCCTTTCATTCAGTCAGTAGCTTCAAACATTTCTGGTATATGAAAAACATGTTTTTCAATGGCAAAAATCAATGAATATTGTAAATGCACAAACAGTAATATCTCCACATTGCACGGTGCAATTCTGAAATTTTTAGCTTTTTCCTGTTAATCCTAGCATGATAAAGAAGATTCAAAGAGAGTGAGATGCCAGCTCCTTTCATTCAGTCAGTAGCTTCAAACATTTCTGGACGTTTTTCAATGGCAAAAATCAATGAATATTGTAAATGCACAAACAGTAATATCTCCACATTGCACGGTGCAATTCTGAAATTTTTTGCTTTTTCCTGTTAATCCTAGCATGATAAAGAAGATTCAAAGAGAGTGAGATGCCAGCTCCTTTCATTCAGTCAGTAGCTTCAAACATTTCTGGTATATGAAAAACATGTTTTTCAATGGCAAAAATCAATGAATATTGTAAATGCACAAACAGTAATATCTCCACATTGCACGGTGCAATTCTGAAATTTTTTGCTTTTTCCTGCTAATCCTAGCATGATAAAGAAGATTCAAAGAGAGTGAGATGCCAGCTCCTTTCATTCAGTCAGTAGCTTCAAACATTTCTGGACGTTTTTCAATGGCAAAAATCAATGAATATTGTAAATGCACAAACAGTAATATCTCCACATTGCACGGTGCAATTCTGAAATTTTTTGCTTTTTCCTGCTAATCCTAGCATGATAAAGAAGATTCAAAGAGAGTGAGATGCCAGCTCCTTTCATTCAGTCAGTAGCTTCAAACATTTCTGGTATATGAAAAACATGTTTTTCAATGGCAAAAATCAATGAATATTGTAAATGCACAAACAGTAATATCTCCACATTGCAAGGTGCAATTCTGAAATTTTTTGCTTTTTCCTGCTAATCCTAGCATGATAAAGAAGATTCAAAGAGAGTGAGATGCCAGCTCCTTTCATTCAGTCAGTAGCTTCAAACATTTCTGGTATATGAAAAACATGTTTTTCAATGGCAAAAATCAATGAATATTGTAAATGCACAAACAGTAATATCTCCACATTGCACGGTGCAATTCTGAAATTTTTAGCTTTTTCCTGCTAATCCTAGCATGATAAAGAAGATTCAAAGAGAGTGAGATGCCAGCTCCTTTCATTCAGTCAGTAGCTTCAAACATTTCTGGTATATGAAAAACATGTTTTTCAATGGCAAAAATCAATGAATATTGTAAATGCACAAACAGTAATATCTCCACATTGCACGGTGCAATTCTGAAATTTTTTGCTTTTTCCTGCTAATCCTAGCATGATAAAGAAGATTCAAAGAGAGTGAGATGCCAGCTCCTTTCATTCAGTCAGTAGCTTCAAACATTTCTGGACGTTTTTCAATGGCAAAAATCAATGAATATTGTAAATGCACAAACAGTAATATCTCCACATTGCAAGGTGCAATTCTGAAATTTTTAGCTTTTTCCTGTTAATCCTAGCATGATAAAGAAGACTCAAAGAGAGTGAGATGCCAGCTCCTTTCATTCAGTCAGTAGCTTCAAACATTTCTGGACGTTTTTCAATGGCAAAAATCAATGAATATTGTAAATGCACAAACAGTAATATCTCCACATTGCAAGGTGCAATTCTGAAATTTTTAGCTTTTTCCTGTTAATCCTAGCATGATAAAGAAGATTCAAAGAGAGTGAGATGCCAGCTCCTTTCATTCAGTCAGTAGCTTCAAACATTTCTGGACGTTTTTCAATGGCAAAAATCAATGAATATTGTAAATGCACAAACAGTAATATCTCCACATTGCACGGTGCAATTCTGAAATTTTTAGCTTTTTCCTGCTAATCCTAGCATGATAAAGAAGATTCAAAGAGAGTGAGATGCCAGCTCCTTTCATTCAGTCAGTAGCTTCAAACATTTCTGGACGTTTTTCAATGGCAAAAATCAATGAATATTGTAAATGCACAAACAGTAATATCTCCACATTGCAAGGTGCAATTCTGAAATTTTTAGCTTTTTCCTGTTAATCCTAGCATGATAAAGAAGATTCAAAGAGAGTGAGATGCCAGCTCCTTTCATTCAGTCAGTAGCTTCAAACATTTCTGGACGTTTTTCAATGGCAAAAATCAATGAATATTGTAAATGCACAAACAGTAATATCTCCACATTGCACGGTGCAATTCTGAAATTTTTAGCTTTTTCCTGTTAATCCTAGCATGATAAAGAAGATTCAAAGAGAGTGAGATGCCAGCTCCTTTCATTCAGTCAGTAGCTTCAAACATTTCTGGACGTTTTTCAATGGCAAAAATCAATGAATATTGTAAATGCACAAACAGTAATATCTCCACATTGCAAGGTGCAATTCTGAAATTTTTACCTTTTTCCTGCTAATGATAAAGAATATTCAAAGAGAGTGAGATGCCAGCTCCTTTCATTCAGTCAGTAGCTTCAAACATTTCTGGTATATGAAAAACATGTTTTTCAATGGCAAAAATCAATGAATATTGTAAATGCACAAACAGTAATATCTCCACATTGCACGGTGCAATTCTGAAATTTTTAGCTTTTTCCTGCTAATCCTAGCATGATAAAGAAGATTCAAAGAGAGTGAGATGCCAGCTCCTTTCATTCAGTCAGTAGCTTCAAACATTTCTGGTATATGAAAAACATGTTTTTCAATGGCAAAAATCAATGAATATTGTAAATGCACAAACAGTAATATCTCCACATTGCACGGTGCAATTCTGAAATTTTTTGCTTTTTCCTGCTAATCCTAGCATGATAAAGAAGATTCAAAGAGAGTGAGATGCCAGCTCCTTTCATTCAGTCAGTAGCTTCAAACATTTCTGGTATATGAAAAACATGTTTTTCAATGGCAAAAATCAATGAATATTGTAAATGCACAAACAGTAATATCTCCACATTGCACGGTGCAATTCTGAAATTTTTTGCTTTTTCCTGCTAATCCTAGCATGATAAAGAAGATTCAAAGAGAGTGAGATGCCAGCTCCTTTCATTCAGTCAGTAGCTTCAAACATTTCTGGACGTTTTTCAATGGCAAAAATCAATGAATATTGTAAATGCACAAACAGTAATATCTCCACATTGCACGGTGCAATTCTGAAATTTTTTGCTTTTTCCTGCTAATCCTAGCATGATAAAGAAGATTCAAAGAGAGTGAGATGCCAGCTCCTTTCATTCAGTCAGTAGCTTCAAACATTTCTGGTATATGAAAAACATGTTTTTCAATGGCAAAAATCAATGAATATTGTAAATGCACAAACAGTAATATCTCCACATTGCAAGGTGCAATTCTGAAATTTTTTGCTTTTTCCTGCTAATCCTAGCATGATAAAGAAGATTCAAAGAGAGTGAGATGCCAGCTCCTTTCATTCAGTCAGTAGCTTCAAACATTTCTGGACGTTTTTCAATGGCAAAAATCAATGAATATTGTAAATGCACAAACAGTAATATCTCCACATTGCACGGTGCAATTCTGAAATTTTTTGCTTTTTCCTGCTAATCCTAGCATGATAAAGAAGATTCAAAGAGAGTGAGATGCCAGCTCCTTTCATTCAGTCAGTAGCTTCAAACATTTCTGGTATATGAAAAACATGTTTTTCAATGGCAAAAATCAATGAATATTGTAAATGCACAAACAGTAATATCTCCACATTGCACGGTGCAATTCTGAAATTTTTAGCTTTTTCCTGCTAATCCTAGCATGATAAAGAAGATTCAAAGAGAGTGAGATGCCAGCTCCTTTCATTCAGTCAGTAGCTTCAAACATTTCTGGTATATGAAAAACATGTTTTTCAATGGCAAAAATCAATGAATATTGTAAATGCACAAACAGTAATATCTCCACATTGCACGGTGCAATTCTGAAATTTTTAGCTTTTTCCTGTTAATCCTAGCATGATAAAGAAGATTCAAAGAGAGTGAGATGCCAGCTCCTTTCATTCAGTCAGTAGCTTCAAACATTTCTGGTATATGAAAAACATGTTTTTCAATGGCAAAAATCAATGAATATTGTAAATGCACAAACAGTAATATCTCCACATTGCACGGTGCAATTCTGAAATTTTTTGCTTTTTCCTGCTAATCCTAGCATGATAAAGAAGATTCAAAGAGAGTGAGATGCCAGCTCCTTTCATTCAGTCAGTAGCTTCAAACATTTCTGGTATATGAAAAACATGTTTTTCAATGGCAAAAATCAATGAATATTGTAAATGCACAAACAGTAATATCTCCACATTGCACGGTGCAATTCTGAAATTTTTAGCTTTTTCCTGTTAATCCTAGCATGATAAAGAAGATTCAAAGAGAGTGAGATGCCAGCTCCTTTCATTCAGTCAGTAGCTTCAAACATTTCTGGACGTTTTTCAATGGCAAAAATCAATGAATATTGTAAATGCACAAACAGTAATATCTCCACATTGCACGGTGCAATTCTGAAATTTTTAGCTTTTTCCTGCTAATCCTAGCATGATAAAGAAGATTCAAAGAGAGTGAGATGCCAGCTCCTTTCATTCAGTCAGTAGCTTCAAACATTTCTGGACGTTTTTCAATGGCAAAAATCAATGAATATTGTAAATGCACAAACAGTAATATCTCCACATTGCAAGGTGCAATTCTGAAATTTTTAGCTTTTTCCTGTTAATCCTAGCATGATAAAGAAGATTCAAAGAGAGTGAGATGCCAGCTCCTTTCATTCAGTCAGTAGCTTCAAACATTTCTGGACGTTTTTCAATGGCAAAAATCAATGAATATTGTAAATGCACAAACAGTAATATCTCCACATTGCACGGTGCAATTCTGAAATTTTTAGCTTTTTCCTGTTAATCCTAGCATGATAAAGAAGATTCAAAGAGAGTGAGATGCCAGCTCCTTTCATTCAGTCAGTAGCTTCAAACATTTCTGGACGTTTTTCAATGGCAAAAATCAATGAATATTGTAAATGCACAAACAGTAATATCTCCACATTGCAAGGTGCAATTCTGAAATTTTTACCTTTTTCCTGCTAATGATAAAGAATATTCAAAGAGAGTGAGATGCCAGCTCCTTTCATTCAGTCAGTAGCTTCAAACATTTCTGGTATATGAAAAACATGTTTTTCAATGGCAAAAATCAATGAATATTGTAAATGCACAAACAGTAATATCTCCACATTGCACGGTGCAATTCTGAAATTTTTAGCTTTTTCCTGCTAATCCTAGCATGATAAAGAAGATTCAAAGAGAGTGAGATGCCAGCTCCTTTCATTCAGTCAGTAGCTTCAAACATTTCTGGTATATGAAAAACATGTTTTTCAATGGCAAAAATCAATGAATATTGTAAATGCACAAACAGTAATATCTCCACATTGCACGGTGCAATTCTGAAATTTTTTGCTTTTTCCTGCTAATCCTAGCATGATAAAGAAGATTCAAAGAGAGTGAGATGCCAGCTCCTTTCATTCAGTCAGTAGCTTCAAACATTTCTGGTATATGAAAAACATGTTTTTCAATGGCAAAAATCAATGAATATTGTAAATGCACAAACAGTAATATCTCCACATTGCACGGTGCAATTCTGAAATTTTTTGCTTTTTCCTGCTAATCCTAGCATGATAAAGAAGATTCAAAGAGAGTGAGATGCCAGCTCCTTTCATTCAGTCAGTAGCTTCAAACATTTCTGGACGTTTTTCAATGGCAAAAATCAATGAATATTGTAAATGCACAAACAGTAATATCTCCACATTGCACGGTGCAATTCTGAAATTTTTTGCTTTTTCCTGCTAATCCTAGCATGATAAAGAAGATTCAAAGAGAGTGAGATGCCAGCTCCTTTCATTCAGTCAGTAGCTTCAAACATTTCTGGTATATGAAAAACATGTTTTTCAATGGCAAAAATCAATGAATATTGTAAATGCACAAACAGTAATATCTCCACATTGCAAGGTGCAATTCTGAAATTTTTTGCTTTTTCCTGCTAATCCTAGCATGATAAAGAAGATTCAAAGAGAGTGAGATGCCAGCTCCTTTCATTCAGTCAGTAGCTTCAAACATTTCTGGACGTTTTTCAATGGCAAAAATCAATGAATATTGTAAATGCACAAACAGTAATATCTCCACATTGCACGGTGCAATTCTGAAATTTTTTGCTTTTTCCTGCTAATCCTAGCATGATAAAGAAGATTCAAAGAGAGTGAGATGCCAGCTCCTTTCATTCAGTCAGTAGCTTCAAACATTTCTGGTATATGAAAAACATGTTTTTCAATGGCAAAAATCAATGAATATTGTAAATGCACAAACAGTAATATCTCCACATTGCACGGTGCAATTCTGAAATTTTTAGCTTTTTCCTGCTAATCCTAGCATGATAAAGAAGATTCAAAGAGAGTGAGATGCCAGCTCCTTTCATTCAGTCAGTAGCTTCAAACATTTCTGGTATATGAAAAACATGTTTTTCAATGGCAAAAATCAATGAATATTGTAAATGCACAAACAGTAATATCTCCACATTGCACGGTGCAATTCTGAAATTTTTAGCTTTTTCCTGTTAATCCTAGCATGATAAAGAAGATTCAAAGAGAGTGAGATGCCAGCTCCTTTCATTCAGTCAGTAGCTTCAAACATTTCTGGTATATGAAAAACATGTTTTTCAATGGCAAAAATCAATGAATATTGTAAATGCACAAACAGTAATATCTCCACATTGCACGGTGCAATTCTGAAATTTTTTGCTTTTTCCTGCTAATCCTAGCATGATAAAGAAGATTCAAAGAGAGTGAGATGCCAGCTCCTTTCATTCAGTCAGTAGCTTCAAACATTTCTGGTATATGAAAAACATGTTTTTCAATGGCAAAAATCAATGAATATTGTAAATGCACAAACAGTAATATCTCCACATTGCACGGTGCAATTCTGAAATTTTTAGCTTTTTCCTGTTAATCCTAGCATGATAAAGAAGATTCAAAGAGAGTGAGATGCCAGCTCCTTTCATTCAGTCAGTAGCTTCAAACATTTCTGGTATATGAAAAACATGTTTTTCAATGGCAAAAATCAATGAATATTGTAAATGCACAAACAGTAATATCTCCACATTGCACGGTGCAATTCTGAAATTTTTTGCTTTTTCCTGCTAATCCTAGCATGATAAAGAAGATTCAAAGAGAGTGAGATGCCAGCTCCTTTCATTCAGTCAGTAGCTTCAAACATTTCTGGTATATGAAAAACATGTTTTTCAATGGCAAAAATCAATGAATATTGTAAATGCACAAACAGTAATATCTCCACATTGCACGGTGCAATTCTGAAATTTTTAGCTTTTTCCTGTTAATCCTAGCATGATAAAGAAGATTCAAAGAGAGTGAGATGCCAGCTCCTTTCATTCAGTCAGTAGCTTCAAACATTTCTGGACGTTTTTCAATGGCAAAAATCAATGAATATTGTAAATGCACAAACAGTAATATCTCCACATTGCACGGTGCAATTCTGAAATTTTTTGCTTTTTCCTGCTAATCCTAGCATGATAAAGAAGATTCAAAGAGAGTGAGATGCCAGCTCCTTTCATTCAGTCAGTAGCTTCAAACATTTCTGGTATATGAAAAACATGTTTTTCAATGGCAAAAATCAATGAATATTGTAAATGCACAAACAGTAATATCTCCACATTGCAAGGTGCAATTCTGAAATTTTTTGCTTTTTCCTGTTAATCCTAGCATGATAAAGAAGATTCAAAGAGAGTGAGATGCCAGCTCCTTTCATTCAGTCAGTAGCTTCAAACATTTCTGGTATATGAAAAACATGTTTTTCAATGGCAAAAATCAATGAATATTGTAAATGCACAAACAGTAATATCTCCACATTGCACGGTGCAATTCTGAAATTTTTAGCTTTTTCCTGTTAATCCTAGCATGATAAAGAAGATTCAAAGAGAGTGAGATGCCAGCTCCTTTCATTCAGTCAGTAGCTTCAAACATTTCTGGTATATGAAAAACATGTTTTTCAATGGCAAAAATCAATGAATATTGTAAATGCACAAACAGTAATATCTCCACATTGCAAGGTGCAATTCTGAAATTTTTAGCTTTTTCCTGTTAATCCTAGCATGATAAAGAAGATTCAAAGAGAGTGAGATGCCAGCTCCTTTCATTCAGTCAGTAGCTTCAAACATTTCTGGTATATGAAAAACATGTTTTTCAATGGCAAAAATCAATGAATATTGTAAATGCACAAACAGTAATATCTCCACATTGCACGGTGCAATTCTGAAATTTTTAGCTTTTTCCTGTTAATCCTAGCATGATAAAGAAGATTCAAAGAGAGTGAGATGCCAGCTCCTTTCATTCAGTCAGTAGCTTCAAACATTTCTGGACGTTTTTCAATGGCAAAAATCAATGAATATTGTAAATGCACAAACAGTAATATCTCCACATTGCACGGTGCAATTCTGAAATTTTTTGCTTTTTCCTGTTAATCCTAGCATGATAAAGAAGATTCAAAGAGAGTGAGATGCCAGCTCCTTTCATTCAGTCAGTAGCTTCAAACATTTCTGGTATATGAAAAACATGTTTTTCAATGGCAAAAATCAATGAATATTGTAAATGCACAAACAGTAATATCTCCACATTGCACGGTGCAATTCTGAAATTTTTTGCTTTTTCCTGCTAATCCTAGCATGATAAAGAAGATTCAAAGAGAGTGAGATGCCAGCTCCTTTCATTCAGTCAGTAGCTTCAAACATTTCTGGACGTTTTTCAATGGCAAAAATCAATGAATATTGTAAATGCACAAACAGTAATATCTCCACATTGCACGGTGCAATTCTGAAATTTTTTGCTTTTTCCTGCTAATCCTAGCATGATAAAGAAGATTCAAAGAGAGTGAGATGCCAGCTCCTTTCATTCAGTCAGTAGCTTCAAACATTTCTGGTATATGAAAAACATGTTTTTCAATGGCAAAAATCAATGAATATTGTAAATGCACAAACAGTAATATCTCCACATTGCAAGGTGCAATTCTGAAATTTTTTGCTTTTTCCTGCTAATCCTAGCATGATAAAGAAGATTCAAAGAGAGTGAGATGCCAGCTCCTTTCATTCAGTCAGTAGCTTCAAACATTTCTGGTATATGAAAAACATGTTTTTCAATGGCAAAAATCAATGAATATTGTAAATGCACAAACAGTAATATCTCCACATTGCACGGTGCAATTCTGAAATTTTTAGCTTTTTCCTGCTAATCCTAGCATGATAAAGAAGATTCAAAGAGAGTGAGATGCCAGCTCCTTTCATTCAGTCAGTAGCTTCAAACATTTCTGGTATATGAAAAACATGTTTTTCAATGGCAAAAATCAATGAATATTGTAAATGCACAAACAGTAATATCTCCACATTGCACGGTGCAATTCTGAAATTTTTTGCTTTTTCCTGCTAATCCTAGCATGATAAAGAAGATTCAAAGAGAGTGAGATGCCAGCTCCTTTCATTCAGTCAGTAGCTTCAAACATTTCTGGACGTTTTTCAATGGCAAAAATCAATGAATATTGTAAATGCACAAACAGTAATATCTCCACATTGCAAGGTGCAATTCTGAAATTTTTAGCTTTTTCCTGTTAATCCTAGCATGATAAAGAAGATTCAAAGAGAGTGAGATGCCAGCTCCTTTCATTCAGTCAGTAGCTTCAAACATTTCTGGACGTTTTTCAATGGCAAAAATCAATGAATATTGTAAATGCACAAACAGTAATATCTCCACATTGCAAGGTGCAATTCTGAAATTTTTAGCTTTTTCCTGTTAATCCTAGCATGATAAAGAAGATTCAAAGAGAGTGAGATGCCAGCTCCTTTCATTCAGTCAGTAGCTTCAAACATTTCTGGACGTTTTTCAATGGCAAAAATCAATGAATATTGTAAGTGCACAAACAGTAATATCTCCACATTGCACGGTGCAATTCTGAAATTTTTAGCTTTTTCCTGCTAATGATAAAGAAGATTCAAAGAGAGTGAGATGCCAGCTCCTTTCATTCAGTCAGTAGCTTCAAACATTTCTGGTATATGAAAAACATGTTTTTCAATGGCAAAAATCAATGAATATTGTAAATGCACAAACAGTAATATCTCCACATTGCACGGTGCAATTCTGAAATTTTTAGCTTTTTCCTGCTAATCCTAGCATGATAAAGAAGATTCAAAGAGAGTGAGATGCCAGCTCCTTTCATTCAGTCAGTAGCTTCAAACATTTCTGGTATATGAAAAACATGTTTTTCAATGGCAAAAATCAATGAATATTGTAAATGCACAAACAGTAATATCTCCACATTGCACGGTGCAATTCTGAAATTTTTTGCTTTTTCCTGCTAATCCTAGCATGATAAAGAAGATTCAAAGAGAGTGAGATGCCAGCTCCTTTCATTCAGTCAGTAGCTTCAAACATTTCTGGTATATGAAAAACATGTTTTTCAATGGCAAAAATCAATGAATATTGTAAATGCACAAACAGTAATATCTCCACATTGCACGGTGCAATTCTGAAATTTTTTGCTTTTTCCTGCTAATCCTAGCATGATAAAGAAGATTCAAAGAGAGTGAGATGCCAGCTCCTTTCATTCAGTCAGTAGCTTCAAACATTTCTGGACGTTTTTCAATGGCAAAAATCAATGAATATTGTAAATGCACAAACAGTAATATCTCCACATTGCACGGTGCAATTCTGAAATTTTTTGCTTTTTCCTGCTAATCCTAGCATGATAAAGAAGATTCAAAGAGAGTGAGATGCCAGCTCCTTTCATTCAGTCAGTAGCTTCAAACATTTCTGGTATATGAAAAACATGTTTTTCAATGGCAAAAATCAATGAATATTGTAAATGCACAAACAGTAATATCTCCACATTGCAAGGTGCAATTCTGAAATTTTTTGCTTTTTCCTGCTAATCCTAGCATGATAAAGAAGATTCAAAGAGAGTGAGATGCCAGCTCCTTTCATTCAGTCAGTAGCTTCAAACATTTCTGGACGTTTTTCAATGGCAAAAATCAATGAATATTGTAAATGCACAAACAGTAATATCTCCACATTGCACGGTGCAATTCTGAAATTTTTTGCTTTTTCCTGCTAATCCTAGCATGATAAAGAAGATTCAAAGAGAGTGAGATGCCAGCTCCTTTCATTCAGTCAGTAGCTTCAAACATTTCTGGTATATGAAAAACATGTTTTTCAATGGCAAAAATCAATGAATATTGTAAATGCACAAACAGTAATATCTCCACATTGCACGGTGCAATTCTGAAATTTTTAGCTTTTTCCTGCTAATCCTAGCATGATAAAGAAGATTCAAAGAGAGTGAGATGCCAGCTCCTTTTATTCAGTCAGTAGCTTCAAACATTTCTGGTATATGAAAAACATGTTTTTCAATGGCAAAAATCAATGAATATTGTAAATGCACAAACAGTAATATCTCCACATTGCACGGTGCAATTCTGAAATTTTTAGCTTTTTCCTGTTAATCCTAGCATGATAAAGAAGATTCAAAGAGAGTGAGATGCCAGCTCCTTTCATTCAGTCAGTAGCTTCAAACATTTCTGGTATATGAAAAACATGTTTTTCAATGGCAAAAATCAATGAATATTGTAAATGCACAAACAGTAATATCTCCACATTGCACGGTGCAATTCTGAAATTTTTTGCTTTTTCCTGCTAATCCTAGCATGATAAAGAAGATTCAAAGAGAGTGAGATGCCAGCTCCTTTCATTCAGTCAGTAGCTTCAAACATTTCTGGTATATGAAAAACATGTTTTTCAATGGCAAAAATCAATGAATATTGTAAATGCACAAACAGTAATATCTCCACATTGCACGGTGCAATTCTGAAATTTTTAGCTTTTTCCTGCTAATCCTAGCATGATAAAGAAGATTCAAAGAGAGTGAGATGCCAGCTCCTTTCATTCAGTCAGTAGCATCAAACATTTCTGGTATATGAAAAACATGTTTTTCAATGGCAAAAATCAATGAATATTGTAAATGCACAAACAGTAATATCTCCACATTGCACGGTGCAATTCTGAAATTTTTTGCTTTTTCCTGTTAATCCTAGCATGATAAAGAAGATTCAAAGAGAGTGAGATGCCAGCTCCTTTCATTCAGTCAGTAGCTTCAAACATTTCTGGTATATGAAAAACATGTTTTTCAATGGCAAAAATCAATGAATATTGTAAATGCACAAACAGTAATATCTCCACATTGCACGGTGCAATTCTGAAATTTTTAGCTTTTTCCTGTTAATCCTAGCATGATAAAGAAGATTCAAAGAGAGTGAGATGCCAGCTCCTTTCATTCAGTCAGTAGCTTCAAACATTTCTGGACGTTTTTCAATGGCAAAAATCAATGAATATTGTAAATGCACAAACAGTAATATCTCCACATTGCAAGGTGCAATTCTGAAATTTTTTGCTTTTTCCTGCTAATCCTAGCATGATAAAGAAGATTCAAAGAGAGTGAGATGCCAGCTCCTTTCATTCAGTCAGTAGCTTCAAACATTTCTGGTATATGAAAAACATGTTTTTCAATGGCAAAAATCAATGAATATTGTAAATGCACAAACAGTAATATCTCCACATTGCACGGTGCAATTCTGAAATTTTTAGCTTTTTCCTGTTAATCCTAGCATGATAAAGAAGATTCAAAGAGAGTGAGATGCCAGCTCCTTTCATTCAGTCAGTAGCTTCAAACATTTCTGGTATATGAAAAACATGTTTTTCAATGGCAAAAATCAATGAATATTGTAAATGCACAAACAGTAATATCTCCACATTGCACGGTGCAATTCTGAAATTTTTTGCTTTTTCCTGCTAATCCTAGCATGATAAAGAAGATTCAAAGAGAGTGAGATGCCAGCTCCTTTCATTCAGTCAGTAGCTTCAAACATTTCTGGTATATGAAAAACATGTTTTTCAATGGCAAAAATCAATGAATATTGTAAATGCACAAACAGTAATATCTCCACATTGCACGGTGCAATTCTGAAATTTTTAGCTTTTTCCTGCTAATCCTAGCATGATAAAGAAGATTCAAAGAGAGTGAGATGCCAGCTCCTTTCATTCAGTCAGTAGCTTCAAACATTTCTGGACGTTTTTCAATGGCAAAAATCAATGAATATTGTAAATGCACAAACAGTAATATCTCCACATTGCACGGTGCAATTCTGAAATTTTTAGCTTTTTCCTGTTAATCCTAGCATGATAAAGAAGATTCAAAGAGAGTGAGATGCCAGCTCCTTTCATTCAGTCAGTAGCTTCAAACATTTCTGGTATATGAAAAACATGTTTTTCAATGGCAAAAATCAATGAATATTGTAAATGCACAAACAGTAATATCTCCACATTGCACGGTGCAATTCTGAAATTTTTTGCTTTTTCCTGCTAATCCTAGCATGATAAAGAAGATTCAAAGAGAGTGAGATGCCAGCTCCTTTCATTCAGTCAGTAGCTTCAAACATTTCTGGTATATGAAAAACATGTTTTTCAATGGCAAAAATCAATGAATATTGTAAATGCACAAACAGTAATATCTCCACATTGCACGGTGCAATTCTGAAATTTTTTGCTTTTTCCTGCTAATCCTAGCATGATAAAGAAGATTCAAAGAGAGTGAGATGCCAGCTCCTTTCATTCAGTCAGTAGCTTCAAACATTTCTGGACGTTTTTCAATGGCAAAAATCAAGGAATATTGTAAATGCACAAACAGTAATATCTCCACATTGCAAGGTGCAATTCTGAAATTTTTAGCTTTTTCCTGTTAATCCTAGCATGATAAAGAAGATTCAAAGAGAGTGAGATGCCAGCTCCTTTCATTCAGTCAGTAGCTTCAAACATTTCTGGTATATGAAAAACATGTTTTTCAATGGCAAAAATCAATGAATATTGTAAATGCACAAACAGTAATATCTCCACATTGCAAGGTGCAATTCTGAAATTTTTTGCTTTTTCCTGCTAATCCTAGCATGATAAAGAAGATTCAAAGAGAGTGAGATGCCAGCTCCTTTCATTCAGTCAGTAGCTTCAAACATTTCTGGTATATGAAAAACATGTTTTTCAATGGCAAAAATCAATGAATATTGTAAATGCACAAACAGTAATATCTCCACATTGCACGGTGCAATTCTGAAATTTTTAGCTTTTTCCTGTTAATCCTAGCATGATAAAGAAGATTCAAAGAGAGTGAGATGCCAGCTCCTTTCATTCAGTCAGTAGCTTCAAACATTTCTGGTATATGAAAAACATGTTTTTCAATGGCAAAAATCAATGAATATTGTAAATGCACAAACAGTAATATCTCCACATTGCACGGTGCAATTCTGAAATTTTTTGCTTTTTCCTGCTAATCCTAGCATGATAAAGAAGATTCAAAGAGAGTGAGATGCCAGCTCCTTTCATTCAGTCAGTAGCTTCAAACATTTCTGGTATATGAAAAACATGTTTTTCAATGGCAAAAATCAATGAATATTGTAAATGCACAAACAGTAATATCTCCACATTGCACAGTGCAATTCTGAAATTTTTAGCTTTTTCCTGTTAATCCTAGCATGATAAAGAAGATTCAAAGAGAGTGAGATGCCAGCTCCTTTCATTCAGTCAGTAGCTTCAAACATTTCTGGTATATGAAAAACATGTTTTTCAATGGCAAAAATCAATGAATATTGTAAATGCACAAACAGTAATATCTCCACATTGCACGGTGCAATTCTGAAATTTTTTGCTTTTTCCTGTTAATCCTAGCATGATAAAGAAGATTCAAAGAGAGTGAGATGCCAGCTCCTTTCATTCAGTCAGTAGCTTCAAACATTTCTGGTATATGAAAAACATGTTTTTCAATGGCAAAAATCAATGAATATTGTAAATGCACAAACAGTAATATCTCCACATTGCACGGTGCAATTCTGAAATTTTTAGCTTTTTCCTGTTAATCCTAGCATGATAAAGAAGATTCAAAGAGAGTGAGATGCCAGCTCCTTTCATTCAGTCAGTAGCTTCAAACATTTCTGGACGTTTTTCAATGGCAAAAATCAATGAATATTGTAAATGCACAAACAGTAATATCTCCACATTGCACGGTGCAATTCTGAAATTTTTAGCTTTTTCCTGTTAATCCTAGCATGATAAAGAAGATTCAAAGAGAGTGAGATGCCAGCTCCTTTCATTCAGTCAGTAGCTTCAAACATTTCTGGTATATGAAAAACATGTTTTTCAATGGCAAAAATCAATGAATATTGTAAATGCACAAACAGTAATATCTCCACATTGCACGGTGCAATTCTGAAATTTTTTGCTTTTTCCTGCTAATCCTAGCATGATAAAGAAGATTCAAAGAGAGTGAGATGCCAGCTCCTTTCATTCAGTCAGTAGCTTCAAACATTTCTGGTATATGAAAAACATGTTTTTCAATGGCAAAAATCAATGAATATTGTAAATGCACAAACAGTAATATCTCCACATTGCAAGGTGCAATTCTGAAATTTTTAGCTTTTTCCTGTTAATCCTAGCATGATAAAGAAGATTCAAAGAGAGTGAGATGCCAGCTCCTTTCATTCAGTCAGTAGCTTCAAACATTTCTGGTATATGAAAAACATGTTTTTCAATGGCAAAAATCAATGAATATTGTAAATGCACAAACAGTAATATCTCCACATTGCAAGGTGCAATTCTGAAATTTTTTGCTTTTTCCTGCTAATCCTAGCATGATAAAGAAGATTCAAAGAGAGTGAGATGCCAGCTCCTTTCATTCAGTCAGTAGCTTCAAACATTTCTGGTATATGAAAAACATGTTTTTCAATGGCAAAAATCAATGAATATTGTAAATGCACAAACAGTAATATCTCCACATTGCAAGGTGCAATTCTGAAATTTTTAGCTTTTTCCTGTTAATCCTAGCATGATAAAGAAGATTCAAAGAGAGTGAGATGCCAGCTCCTTTCATTCAGTCAGTAGCTTCAAACATTTCTGGTATATGAAAAACATGTTTTTCAATGGCAAAAATCAATGAATATTGTAAATGCACAAACAGTAATATCTCCACATTGCACGGTGCAATTCTGAAATTTTTTGCTTTTTCCTGCTAATCCTAGCATGATAAAGAAGATTCAAAGAGAGTGAGATGCCAGCTCCTTTCATTCAGTCAGTAGCTTCAAACATTTCTGGACGTTTTTCAATGGCAAAAATCAATGAATATTGTAAATGCACAAACAGTAAGATCTCCACATTGCAAGGTGCAATTCTGAAATTTTTTGCTTTTTCCTGTTAATCCTAGCATGATAAAGAAGATTCAAAGAGAGTGAGATGCCAGCTCCTTTCATTCAGTCAGTAGCTTCAAACATTTCTGGTATATGAAAAACATGTTTTTCAATGGCAAAAATCAATGAATATTGTAAATGCACAAACAGTAATATCTCCACATTGCAAGGTGCAATTCTGAAATTTTTTGCTTTTTCCTGCTAATCCTAGCATGATAAAGAAGATTCAAAGAGAGTGAGATGCCAGCTCCTTTCATTCAGTCAGTAGCTTCAAACATTTCTGGTATATGAAAAACATGTTTTTCAATGGCAAAAATCAATGAATATTGTAAATGCACAAACAGTAATATCTCCACATTGCAAGGTGCAATTCTGAAATTTTTTGCTTTTTCCTGCTAATCCTAGCATGATAAAGAAGATTCAAAGAGAGTGAGATGCCAGCTCCTTTCATTCAGTCAGTAGCTTCAAACATTTCTGGTATATGAAAAACATGTTTTTCAATGGCAAAAATCAATGAATATTGTAAATGCACAAACAGTAATATCTCCACATTGCACGGTGCAATTCTGAAATTTTTTGCTTTTTCCTGCTAATCCTAGCATGATAAAGAAGATTCAAAGAGAGTGAGATGCCAGCTCCTTTCATTCAGTCAGTAGCTTCAAACATTTCTGGTATATGAAAAACATGTTTTTCAATGGCAAAAATCAATGAATATTGTAAATGCACAAACAGTAATATCTCCACATTGCACGGTGCAATTCTGAAATTTTTTGCTTTTTCCTGCTAATCCTAGCATGATAAAGAAGATTCAAAGAGAGGGAGATGCCAGCTCCTTTCATTCAGTCAGTAGCTTCAAACATTTCTGGACGTTTTTCAATGGCAAAAATCAATGAATATTGTAAATGCACAAACAGTAATATCTCCACATTGCAAGGTGCAATTCTGAAATTTTTAGCTTTTTCCTGTTAATCCTAGCATGATAAAGAAGATTCAAAGAGAGTGAGATGCCAGCTCCTTTCATTCAGTCAGTAGCTTCAAACATTTCTGGACGTTTTTCAATGGCAAAAATCAATGAATATTGTAAATGCACAAACAGTAATATCTCCACATTGCAAGGTGCAATTCTGAAATTTTTAGCTTTTTCCTGTTAATCCTAGCATGATAAAGAAGATTCAAAGAGAGTGAGATGCCAGCTCCTTTCATTCAGTCAGTAGCTTCAAACATTTCTGGATGTTTTTCAATGGCAAAAATCAATGAATATTGTAAATGCACAAACAGTAATATCTCCACATTGCAAGGTGCAATTCTGAAATTTTTAGCTTTTTCCTGTTAATCCTAGCATGATAAAGAAGATTCAAAGAGAGTGAGATGCCAGCTCCTTTCATTCAGTCAGTAGCTTCAAACATTTCTGGACGTTTTTCAATGGCAAAAATCAATGAATATTGTAAATGCACAAACAGTAATATCTCCACATTGCACGGTGCAATTCTGAAATTTTTAGCTTTTTCCTGTTAATCCTAGCATGATAAAGAAGATTCAAAGAGAGTGAGATGCCAGCTCCTTTCATTCAGTCAGTAGCTTCAAACATTTCTGGACGTTTTTCAATGGCAAAAATCAATGAATATTGTAAATGCACAAACAGTAATATCTCCACATTGCAAGGTGCAATTCTGAAATTTTTAGCTTTTTCCTGCTAATCCTAGCATGATAAAGAAGATTCAAAGAGAGTGAGATGCCAGCTCCTTTCATTCAGTCAGTAGCTTCAAACATTTCTGGTATATGAAAAACATGTTTTTCAATGACAAAAATCAATGAATATTGTAAATGCACAAACAGTAATATCTCCACATTGCACGGTGCAATTCTGAAATTTTTTGCTTTTTCCTGCTAATCCTAGCATGATAAAGAAGATTCAAAGAGAGTGAGATGCCAGCTCCTTTCATTCAGTCAGTAGCTTCAAACATTTCTGGTATATGAAAAACATGTTTTTCAATGGCAAAAATCAATGAATATTGTAAATGCACAAACAGTAATATCTCCACATTGCACGGTGCAATTCTGAAATTTTTTGCTTTTTCCTGCTAATCCTAGCATGATAAAGAAGATTCAAAGAGAGTGAGATGCCAGCTCCTTTCATTCAGTCAGTAGCTTCAAACATTTCTGGACGTTTTTCAATGGCAAAAATCAATGAATATTGTAAATGCACAAACAGTAATATCTCCACATTGCACGGTGCAATTCTGAAATTTTTTGCTTTTTCCTGCTAATCCTAGCATGATAAAGAAGATTCAAAGAGAGTGAGATGCCAGCTCCTTTCATTCAGTCAGTAGCTTCAAACATTTCTGGTATATGAAAAACATGTTTTTCAATGGCAAAAATCAATGAATATTGTAAATGCACAAACAGTAATATCTCCACATTGCAAGGTGCAATTCTGAAATTTTTTGCTTTTTCCTGCTAATCCTAGCATGATAAAGAAGATTCAAAGAGAGTGAGATGCCAGCTCCTTTCATTCAGTCAGTAGCTTCAAACATTTCTGGACGTTTTTCAATGGCAAAAATCAATGAATATTGTAAATGCACAAACAGTAATATCTCCACATTGCACGGTGCAATTCTGAAATTTTTTGCTTTTTCCTGCTAATCCTAGCATGATAAAGAAGATTCAAAGAGAGTGAGATGCCAGCTCCTTTCATTCAGTAAGTAGCTTCAAACATTTCTGGTATATGAAAAACATGTTTTTCAATGGCAAAAATCAATGAATATTGTAAATGCACAAACAGTAATATCTCCACATTGCACGGTGCAATTCTGAAATTTTTAGCTTTTTCCTGCTAATCCTAGCATGATAAAGAAGATTCAAAGAGAGTGAGATGCCAGCTCCTTTCATTCAGTCAGTAGCTTCAAACATTTCTGGTATATGAAAAACATGTTTTTCAATGGCAAAAATCAATGAATATTGTAAATGCACAAACAGTAATATCTCCACATTGCACGGTGCAATTCTGAAATTTTTAGCTTTTTCCTGTTAATCCTAGCATGATAAAGAAGATTCAAAGAGAGTGAGATGCCAGCTCCTTTCATTCAGTCAGTAGCTTCAAACATTTCTGGTATATGAAAAACATGTTTTTCAATGGCAAAAATCAATGAATATTGTAAATGCACAAACAGTAATATCTCCACATTGCACGGTGCAATTCTGAAATTTTTTGCTTTTTCCTGCTAATCCTAGCATGATAAAGAAGATTCAAAGAGAGTGAGATGCCAGCTCCTTTCATTCAGTCAGTAGCTTCAAACATTTCTGGTATATGAAAAACATGTTTTTCAATGGCAAAAATCAATGAATATTGTAAATGCACAAACAGTAATATCTCCACATTGCACGGTGCAATTCTGAAATTTTTAGCTTTTTCCTGCTAATCCTAGCATGATAAAGAAGATTCAAAGAGAGTGAGATGCCAGCTCCTTTCATTCAGTCAGTAGCTTCAAACATTTCTGGTATATGAAAAACATGTTTTTCAATGGCAAAAATCAATGAATATTGTAAATGCACAAACAGTAATATCTCCACATTGCACGGTGCAATTCTGAAATTTTTTGCTTTTTCCTGTTAATCCTAGCATGATAAAGAAGATTCAAAGAGAGTGAGATGCCAGCTCCTTTCATTCAGTCAGTAGCTTCAAACATTTCTGGTATATGAAAAACATGTTTTTCAATGGCAAAAATCAATGAATATTGTAAATGCACAAACAGTCATATCTCCACATTGCACGGTGCAATTCTGAAATTTTTAGCTTTTTCCTGTTAATCCTAGCATGATAAAGAAGATTCAAAGAGAGTGAGATGCCAGCTCCTTTCATTCAGTCAGTAGCTTCAAACATTTCTGGACGTTTTTCAATGGCAAAAATCAATGAATATTGTAAATGCACAAACAGTAATATCTCCACATTGCAAGGTGCAATTCTGAATTTTTTTGCTTTTTCCTGCTAATCCTAGCATGATAAAGAAGATTCAAAGAGAGTGAGATGCCAGCTCCTTTCATTCAGTCAGTAGCTTCAAACATTTCTGGTATATGAAAAACATGTTTTTCAATGGCAAAAATCAATGAATATTGTAAATGCACAAACAGTAATATCTCCACATTGCACGGTGCAATTCTGAAATTTTTAGCTTTTTCCTGTTAATCCTAGCATGATAAAGAAGATTCAAAGAGAGTGAGATGCCAGCTCCTTTCATTCAGTCAGTAGCTTCAAACATTTCTGGTATATGAAAAACATGTTTTTCAATGGCAAAAATCAATGAATATTGTAAATGCACAAACAGTAATATCTCCACATTGCACGGTGCAATTCTGAAATTTTTTGCTTTTTCCTGCTAATCCTAGCATGATAAAGAAGATTCAAAGAGAGTGAGATGCCAGCTCCTTTCATTCAGTCAGTAGCTTCAAACATTTCTGGTATATGAAAAACATGTTTTTCAATGGCAAAAATCAATGAATATTGTAAATGCACAAACAGTAATATCTCCACATTGCACGGTGCAATTCTGAAATTTTTAGCTTTTTCCTGCTAATCCTAGCATGATAAAGAAGATTCAAAGAGAGTGAGATGCCAGCTCCTTTCATTCAGTCAGTAGCTTCAAACATTTCTGGACGTTTTTCAATGGCAAAAATCAATGAATATTGTAAATGCACAAACAGTAATATCTCCACATTGCACGGTGCAATTCTGAAATTTTTTGCTTTTTCCTGTTAATCCTAGCATGATAAAGAAGATTCAAAGAGAGTGAGATGCCAGCTCCTTTCATTCAGTCAGTAGCTTCAAACATTTCTGGTATATGAAAAACATGTTTTTCAATGGCAAAAATCAATGAATATTGTAAATGCACAAACCGTAATATCTCCACATTGCACGGTGCAATTCTGAAATTTTTAGCTTTTTCCTGCTAATCCTAGCATGATAAAGAAGATTCAAAGAGAGTGAGATGCCAGCTCCTTTCATTCAGTCAGTAGCTTCAAACATTTCTGGTATATGAAAAACATGTTTTTCAATGGCAAAAATCAATGAATATTGTAAATGCACAAACAGTAATATCTCCACATTGCACGGTGCAATTCTGAAATTTTTAGCTTTTTCCTGTTAATCCTAGCATGATAAAGAAGATTCAAAGAGAGTGAGATGCCAGCTCCTTTCATTCAGTCAGTAGCTTCAAACATTTCTGGACGTTTTTCAATGGCAAAAATCAATGAATATTGTAAATGCACAAACAGTAATATCTCCACATTGCAAGGTGCAATTCTGAAATTTTTAGCTTTTTCCTGTTAATCCTAGCATGATAAAGAAGATTCAAAGAGAGTGAGATGCCAGCTCCTTTCATTCAGTCAGTAGCTTCAAACATTTCTGGTATATGAAAAACATGTTTTTCAATGGCAAAAATCAATGAATATTGTAAATGCACAAACAGTAATATCTCCACATTGCAAGGTGCAATTCTGAAATTTTTAGCTTTTTCCTGCTAATCCTAGCATGATAAAGAAGATTCAAAGAGAGTGAGATGCCAGCTCCTTTCATTCAGTCAGTAGCTTCAAACATTTCTGGTATATGAAAAACATGTTTTTCAATGGCAAAAATCAATGAATATTGTAAATGCACAAACAGTAATATCTCCACATTGCAAGGTGCAATTCTGAAATTTTTTGCTTTTTCCTGTTAATCCTAGCATGATAAAGAAGATTCAAAGAGAGTGAGATGCCAGCTCCTTTCATTCAGTCAGTAGCTTCAAACATTTCTGGTATATGAAAAACATGTTTTTCAATGGCAAAAATCAATGAATATTGTAAATGCACAAACAGTAATATCTCCACATTGCACGGTGCAATTCTGAAATTTTTTGCTTTTTCCTGCTAATCCTAGCATGATAAAGAAGATTCAAAGAGAGTGAGATGCCAGCTCCTTTCATTCAGTCAGTAGCTTCAAACATTTCTGGACGTTTTTCAATGGCAAAAATCAATGAATATTGTAAATGCACAAACAGTAATATCTCCACATTGCAAGGTGCAATTCTGAAATTTTTAGCTTTTTCCTGTTAATCCTAGCATGATAAAGAAGATTCAAAGAGAGTGAGATGCCAGCTCCTTTCATTCAGTCAGTAGCTTCAAACATTTCTGGTATATGAAAAACATGTTTTTCAATGGCAAAAATCAATGAATATTGTAAATGCACAAACAGTAATATCTCCACATTGCAAGGTGCAATTCTGAAATTTTTTGCTTTTTCCTGCTAATCCTAGCATGATAAAGAAGATTCAAAGAGAGTGAGATGCCAGCTCCTTTCATTCAGTCAGTAGCTTCAAACATTTCTGGTATATGAAAAACATGTTTTTCAATGGCAAAAATCAATGAATATTGTAAATGCACAAACAGTAATATCTCCACATTGCACGGTGCAATTCTGAAATTTTTAGCTTTTTCCTGTTAATCCTAGCATGATAAAGAAGATTCAAAGAGAGTGAGATGCCAGCTCCTTTCATTCAGTCAGTAGCTTCAAACATTTCTGGTATATGAAAAACATGTTTTTCAATGGCAAAAATCAATGAATATTGTAAATGCACAAACAGTAATATCTCCACATTGCACGGTGCAATTCTGAAATTTTTTGCTTTTTCCTGCTAATCCTAGCATGATAAAGAAGATTCAAAGAGAGTGAGATGCCAGCTCCTTTCATTCAGTCAGTAGCTTCAAACATTTCTGGTATATGAAAAACATGTTTTTCAATGGCAAAAATCAATGAATATTGTAAATGCACAAACAGTAATATCTCCACATTGCACGGTGCAATTCTGAAATTTTTAGCTTTTTCCTGTTAATCCTAGCATGATAAAGAAGATTCAAAGAGAGTGAGATGCCAGCTCCTTTCATTCAGTCAGTAGCTTCAAACATTTCTGGTATATGAAAAACATGTTTTTCAATGGCAAAAATCAATGAATATTGTAAATGCACAAACAGTAATATCTCCACATTGCACGGTGCAATTCTGAAATTTTTTGCTTTTTCCTGTTAATCCTAGCATGATAAAGAAGATTCAAAGAGAGTGAGATGCCAGCTCCTTTCATTCAGTCAGTAGCTTCAAACATTTCTGGTATATGAAAAACATGTTTTTCAATGGCAAAAATCAATGAATATTGTAAATGCACAAACAGTAATATCTCCACATTGCACGGTGCAATTCTGAAATTTTTAGCTTTTTCCTGTTAATCCTAGCATGATAAAGAAGATTCAAAGAGAGTGCGATGCCAGCTCCTTTCATTCAGTCAGTAGCTTCAAACATTTCTGGACGTTTTTCAATGGCAAAAATCAATGAATATTGTAAATGCACAAACAGTAATATCTCCACATTGCACGGTGCAATTCTGAAATTTTTAGCTTTTTCCTGTTAATCCTAGCATGATAAAGAAGATTCAAAGAGAGTGAGATGCCAGCTCCTTTCATTCAGTCAGTAGCTTCAAACATTTCTGGTATATGAAAAACATGTTTTTCAATGGCAAAAATCAATGAATATTGTAAATGCACAAACAGTAATATCTCCACATTGCACGGTGCAATTCTGAAATTTTTTGCTTTTTCCTGCTAATCCTAGCATGATAAAGAAGATTCAAAGAGAGTGAGATGCCAGCTCCTTTCATTCAGTCAGTAGCTTCAAACATTTCTGGTATATGAAAAACATGTTTTTCAATGGCAAAAATCAATGAATATTGTAAATGCACAAACAGTAATATCTCCACATTGCAAGGTGTAATTCTGAAATTTTTAGCTTTTTCCTGTTAATCCTAGCATGATAAAGAAGATTCAAAGAGAGTGAGATGCCAGCTCCTTTCATTCAGTCAGTAGCTTCAAACATTTCTGGTATATGAAAAACATGTTTTTCAATGGCAAAAATCAATGAATATTGTAAATGCACAAACAGTAATATCTCCACATTGCAAGGTGCAATTCTGAAATTTTTTGCTTTTTCCTGCTAATCCTAGCATGATAAAGAAGATTCAAAGAGAGTGAGATGCCAGCTCCTTTCATTCAGTCAGTAGCTTCAAACATTTCTGGTATATGAAAAACATGTTTTTCAATGGCAAAAATCAATGAATATTGTAAATGCACAAACAGTAATATCTCCACATTGCAAGGTGCAATTCTGAAATTTTTAGCTTTTTCCTGTTAATCCTAGCATGATAAAGAAGATTCAAAGAGAGTGAGATGCCAGCTCCTTTCATTCAGTCAGTAGCTTCAAACATTTCTGGTATATGAAAAACATGTTTTTCAATGGCAAAAATCAATGAATATTGTAAATGCACAAACAGTAATATCTCCACATTGCACGGTGCAATTCTGAAATTTTTTGCTTTTTCCTGCTAATCCTAGCATGATAAAGAAGATTCAAAGAGAGTGAGATGCCAGCTCCTTTCATTCAGTCAGTAGCTTCAAACATTTCTGGACGTTTTTCAATGGCAAAAATCAATGAATATTGTAAATGCACAAACAGTAATATCTCCACATTGCAAGGTGCAATTCTGAAATTTTTTGCTTTTTCCTGTTAATCCTAGCATGATAAAGAAGATTCAAAGAGAGTGAGATGCCAGCTCCTTTCATTCAGTCAGTAGCTTCAAACATTTCTGGTATATGAAAAACATGTTTTTCAATGGCAAAAATCAATGAATATTGTAAATGCACAAACAGTAATATCTCCACATTGCAAGGTGCAATTCTGAAATTTTTTGCTTTTTCCTGCTAATCCTAGCATGATAAAGAAGATTCAAAGAGAGTGAGATGCCAGCTCCTTTCATTCAGTCAGTAGCTTCAAACATTTCTGGTATATGAAAAACATGTTTTTCAATGGCAAAAATCAATGAATATTGTAAATGCACAAACAGTAATATCTCCACATTGCACGGTGCAATTCTGAAATTTTTAGCTTTTTCCTGTTAATCCTAGCATGATAAAGAAGATTCAAAGAGAGTGAGATGCCAGCTCCTTTCATTCAGTCAGTAGCTTCAAACATTTCTGGTATATGAAAAACATGTTTTTCAATGGCAAAAATCAATGAATATTGTAAATGCACAAACAGTAATATCTCCACATTGCACGGTGCAATTCTGAAATTTTTTGCTTTTTCCTGCTAATCCTAGCATGATAAAGAAGATTCAAAGAGAGTGAGATGCCAGCTCCTTTCATTCAGTCAGTAGCTTCAAACATTTCTGGTATATGAAAAACATGTTTTTCAATGGCAAAAATCAATGAATATTGTAAATGCACAAACAGTAATATCTCCACATTGCACGGTGCAATTCTGAAATTTTTTGCTTTTTCCTGCTAATCCTAGCATGATAAAGAAGATTCAAAGAGAGTGAGATGCCAGCTCCTTTCATTCAGTCAGTAGCTTCAAACATTTCTGGACGTTTTTCAATGGCAAAAATCAATGAATATTGTAAATGCACAAACAGTAATATCTCCACATTGCAAGGTGCAATTCTGAAATTTTTAGCTTTTTCCTGTTAATCCTAGCATGATAAAGAAGATTCAAAGAGAGTGAGATGCCAGCTCCTTTCATTCAGTCAGTAGCTTCAAACATTTCTGGTATATGAAAAACATGTTTTTCAATGGCAAAAATCAATGAATATTGTAAATGCACAAACAGTAATATCTCCACATTGCAAGGTGCAATTCTGAAATTTTTAGCTTTTTCCTGTTAATCCTAGCATGATAAAGAAGATTCAAAGAGAGTGAGATGCCAGCTCCTTTCATTCAGTCAGTAGCTTCAAACATTTCTGGTATATGAAAAACATGTTTTTCAATGGCAAAAATCAATGAATATTGTAAATGCACAAACAGTAATATCTCCACATTGCACGGTGCAATTCTGAAATTTTTTGCTTTTTCCTGTTAATCCTAGCATGATAAAGAAGATTCAAAGAGAGTGAGATGCCAGCTCCTTTCATTCAGTCAGTAGCTTCAAACATTTCTGGTATATGAAAAACATGTTTTTCAATGGCAAAAATCAATGAATATTGTAAATGCACAAACAGTAATATCTCCACATTGCAAGGTGCAATTCTGAAATTTTTAGCTTTTTCCTGCTAATCCTAGCATGATAAAGAAGATTCAAAGAGAGTGAGATGCCAGCTCCTTTCATTCAGTCAGTAGCTTCAAACATTTCTGGTATATGAAAAACATGTTTTTCAATGGCAAAAATCAATGAATATTGTAAATGCACAAACAGTAATATCTCCACATTGCAAGGTGCAATTCTGAAATTTTTAGCTTTTTCCTGCTAATCGTAGCATGATAAAGAAGATTCAAAGAGAGTGAGATGCCAGCTCCTTTCATTCAGTCAGTAGCTTCAAACATTTCTGGTATATGAAAAACATGTTTTTCAATGGCAAAAATCAATGAATATTGTAAATGCACAAACAGTAATATCTCCACATTGCACGGTGCAATTCTGAAATTTTTAGCTTTTTCCTGTTAATCCTAGCATGATAAAGAAGATTCAAAGAGAGTGAGATGCCAGCTCCTTTCATTCAGTCAGTAGCTTCAAACATTTCTGGTATATGAAAAACATGTTTTTCAATGGCAAAAATCAATGAATATTGTAAATGCACAAACAGTAATATCTCCACATTGCACGGTGCAATTCTGAAATTTTTTGCTTTTTCCTGTTAATCCTAGCATGATAAAGAAGATTCAAAGAGAGTGAGATGCCAGCTCCTTTCATTCAGTCAGTAGCTTCAAACATTTCTGGTATATGAAAAACATGTTTTTCAATGGCAAAAATCAATGAATATTGTAAATGCACAAACAGTAATATCTCCACATTGCACGGTGCAATTCTGAAATTTTTAGCTTTTTCCTGTTAATCCTAGCATGATAAAGAAGATTCAAAGAGAGTGCGATGCCAGCTCCTTTCATTCAGTCAGTAGCTTCAAACATTTCTGGACGTTTTTCAATGGCAAAAATCAATGAATATTGTAAATGCACAAACAGTAATATCTCCACATTGCACGGTGCAATTCTGAAATTTTTAGCTTTTTCCTGTTAATCCTAGCATGATAAAGAAGATTCAAAGAGAGTGAGATGCCAGCTCCTTTCATTCAGTCAGTAGCTTCAAACATTTCTGGTATATGAAAAACATGTTTTTCAATGGCAAAAATCAATGAATATTGTAAATGCACAAACAGTAATATCTCCACATTGCACGGTGCAATTCTGAAATTTTTTGCTTTTTCCTGCTAATCCTAGCATGATAAAGAAGATTCAAAGAGAGTGAGATGCCAGCTCCTTTCATTCAGTCAGTAGCTTCAAACATTTCTGGTATATGAAAAACATGTTTTTCAATGGCAAAAATCAATGAATATTGTAAATGCACAAACAGTAATATCTCCACATTGCAAGGTGCAATTCTGAAATTTTTAGCTTTTTCCTGTTAATCCTAGCATGATAAAGAAGATTCAAAGAGAGTGAGATGCCAGCTCCTTTCATTCAGTCAGTAGCTTCAAACATTTCTGGTATATGAAAAACATGTTTTTCAATGGCAAAAATCAATGAATATTGTAAATGCACAAACAGTAATATCTCCACATTGCAAGGTGCAATTCTGAAATTTTTTGCTTTTTCCTGCTAATCCTAGCATGATAAAGAAGATTCAAAGAGAGTGAGATGCCAGCTCCTTTCATTCAGTCAGTAGCTTCAAACATTTCTGGTATATGAAAAACATGTTTTTCAATGGCAAAAATCAATGAATATTGTAAATGCACAAACAGTAATATCTCCACATTGCAAGGTGCAATTCTGAAATTTTTAGCTTTTTCCTGTTAATCCTAGCATGATAAAGAAGATTCAAAGAGAGTGAGATGCCAGCTCCTTTCATTCAGTCAGTAGCTTCAAACATTTCTGGTATATGAAAAACATGTTTTTCAATGGCAAAAATCAATGAATATTGTAAATGCACAAACAGTAATATCTCCACATTGCACGGTGCAATTCTGAAATTTTTTGCTTTTTCCTGCTAATCCTAGCATGATAAAGAAGATTCAAAGAGAGTGAGATGCCAGCTCCTTTCATTCAGTCAGTAGCTTCAAACATTTCTGGACGTTTTTCAATGGCAAAAATCAATGAATATTGTAAATGCACAAACAGTAATATCTCCACATTGCAAGGTGCAATTCTGAAATTTTTTGCTTTTTCCTGTTAATCCTAGCATGATAAAGAAGATTCAAAGAGAGTGAGATGCCAGCTCCTTTCATTCAGTCAGTAGCTTCAAACATTTCTGGTATATGAAAAACATGTTTTTCAATGGCAAAAATCAATGAATATTGTAAATGCACAAACAGTAATATCTCCACATTGCAAGGTGCAATTCTGAAATTTTTTGCTTTTTCCTGCTAATCCTAGCATGATAAAGAAGATTCAAAGAGAGTGAGATGCCAGCTCCTTTCATTCAGTCAGTAGCTTCAAACATTTCTGGTATATGAAAAACATGTTTTTCAATGGCAAAAATCAATGAATATTGTAAATGCACAAACAGTAATATCTCCACATTGCACGGTGCAATTCTGAAATTTTTAGCTTTTTCCTGTTAATCCTAGCATGATAAAGAAGATTCAAAGAGAGTGAGATGCCAGCTCCTTTCATTCAGTCAGTAGCTTCAAACATTTCTGGTATATGAAAAACATGTTTTTCAATGGCAAAAATCAATGAATATTGTAAATGCACAAACAGTAATATCTCCACATTGCACGGTGCAATTCTGAAATTTTTTGCTTTTTCCTGCTAATCCTAGCATGATAAAGAAGATTCAAAGAGAGTGAGATGCCAGCTCCTTTCATTCAGTCAGTAGCTTCAAACATTTCTGGTATATGAAAAACATGTTTTTCAATGGCAAAAATCAATGAATATTGTAAATGCACAAACAGTAATATCTCCACATTGCACGGTGCAATTCTGAAATTTTTTGCTTTTTCCTGCTAATCCTAGCATGATAAAGAAGATTCAAAGAGAGTGAGATGCCAGCTCCTTTCATTCAGTCAGTAGCTTCAAACATTTCTGGACGTTTTTCAATGGCAAAAATCAATGAATATTGTAAATGCACAAACAGTAATATCTCCACATTGCAAGGTGCAATTCTGAAATTTTTAGCTTTTTCCTGTTAATCCTAGCATGATAAAGAAGATTCAAAGAGAGTGAGATGCCAGCTCCTTTCATTCAGTCAGTAGCTTCAAACATTTCTGGTATATGAAAAACATGTTTTTCAATGGCAAAAATCAATGAATATTGTAAATGCACAAACAGTAATATCTCCACATTGCAAGGTGCAATTCTGAAATTTTTAGCTTTTTCCTGTTAATCCTAGCATGATAAAGAAGATTCAAAGAGAGTGAGATGCCAGCTCCTTTCATTCAGTCAGTAGCTTCAAACATTTCTGGTATATGAAAAACATGTTTTTCAATGGCAAAAATCAATGAATATTGTAAATGCACAAACAGTAATATCTCCACATTGCACGGTGCAATTCTGAAATTTTTTGCTTTTTCCTGTTAATCCTAGCATGATAAAGAAGATTCAAAGAGAGTGAGATGCCAGCTCCTTTCATTCAGTCAGTAGCTTCAAACATTTCTGGTATATGAAAAACATGTTTTTCAATGGCAAAAATCAATGAATATTGTAAATGCACAAACAGTAATATCTCCACATTGCAAGGTGCAATTCTGAAATTTTTAGCTTTTTCCTGCTAATCCTAGCATGATAAAGAAGATTCAAAGAGAGTGAGATGCCAGCTCCTTTCATTCAGTCAGTAGCTTCAAACATTTCTGGTATATGAAAAACATGTTTTTCAATGGCAAAAATCAATGAATATTGTAAATGCACAAACAGTAATATCTCCACATTGCAAGGTGCAATTCTGAAATTTTTAGCTTTTTCCTGCTAATCCTAGCATGATAAAGAAGATTCAAAGAGAGTGAGATGCCAGCTCCTTTCATTCAGTCAGTAGCTTCAAACATTTCTGGTATATGAAAAACATGTTTTTCAATGGCAAAAATCAATGAATATTGTAAATGCACAAACAGTAATATCTCCACATTGCACGGTGCAATTCTGAAATTTTTAGCTTTTTCCTGCTAATCCTAGCATGATAAAGAAGATTCAAAGAGAGTGAGATGCCAGCTCCTTTCATTCAGTCAGTAGCTTCAAACATTTCTGGTATATGAAAAACATGTTTTTCAATGGCAAAAATCAATGAAAATTGTAAATGCACAAACAGTAATATCTCCACATTGCACGGTGCAATTCTGAAATTTTTTGCTTTTTCCTGCTAATCCTAGCATGATAAAGAAGATTCAAAGAGAGTGAGATGCCAGCTCCTTTCATTCAGTCAGTAGCTTCAAACATTTCTGGACGTTTTTCAATGGCAAAAATCAATGAATATTGTAAATGCACAAACAGTAATATCTCCACATTGCAAGGTGCAATTCTGAAATTTTTAGCTTTTTCCTGTTAATCCTAGCATGATAAAGAAGATTCAAAGAGAGTGAGATGCCAGCTCCTTTCATTCAGTCAGTAGCTTCAAACATTTCTGGTATATGAAAAACATGTTTTTCAATGGCAAAAATCAATGAAAATTGTAAATGCACAAACAGTAATATCTCCACATTGCACGGTGCAATTCTGAAATTTTTTGCTTTTTCCTGCTAATCCTAGCATGATAAAGAAGATTCAAAGAGAGTGAGATGCCAGCTCCTTTCATTCAGTCAGTAGCTTCAAACATTTCTGGACGTTTTTCAATGGCAAAAATCAATGAATATTGTAAATGCACAAACAGTAATATCTCCACATTGCAAGGTGCAATTCTGAAATTTTTAGCTTTTTCCTGTTAATCCTAGCATGATAAAGAAGATTCAAAGAGAGTGAGATGCCAGCTCCTTTCATTCAGTCAGTAGCTTCAAACATTTCTGGACGTTTTTCAATGGCAAAAATCAATGAATATTGTAAATGCACAAACAGTAATATCTCCACATTGCACGGTGCAATTCTGAAATTTTTAGCTTTTTCCTGCTAATCCTAGCATGATAAAGAAGATTCAAAGAGAGTGAGATGCCAGCTCCTTTCATTCAGTCAGTAGCTTCAAACATTTCTGGACGTTTTTCAATGGCAAAAATCAATGAATATTGTAAATGCACAAACAGTAATATCTCCACATTGCAAGGTGCAATTCTGAAATTTTTAGCTTTTTCCTGTTAATCCTAGCATGATAAAGAAGATTCAAAGAGAGTGAGATGCCAGCTCCTTTCATTCAGTCAGTAGCTTCAAACATTTCTGGACGTTTTTCAATGGCAAAAATCAATGAATATTGTAAATGCACAAACAGTAATATCTCCACATTGCACGGTGCAATTCTGAAATTTTTAGCTTTTTCCTGTTAATCCTAGCATGATAAAGAAGATTCAAAGAGAGTGAGATGCCAGCTCCTTTCATTCAGTCAGTAGCTTCAAACATTTCTGGACGTTTTTCAATGGCAAAAATCAATGAATATTGTAAATGCACAAACAGTAATATCTCCACATTGCAAGGTGCAATTCTGAAATTTTTAGCTTTTTCCTGCTAATCCTAGCATGATAAAGAAGATTCAAAGAGAGTGAGATGCCAGCTCCTTTCATTCAGTCAGTAGCTTCAAACATTTCTGGTATATGAAAAACATGTTTTTCAATGGCAAAAATCAATGAATATTGTAAATGCACAAACAGTAATATCTCCATATTGCACGGTGCAATTCTGAAATTTTTAGCTTTTTCCTGCTAATCCTAGCATGATAAAGAAGATTCAAAGAGAGTGAGATGCCAGCTCCTTTCATTCAGTCAGTAGCTTCAAACATTTCTGGTATATGAAAAACATGTTTTTCAATGGCAAAAATCAATGAATATTGTAAATGCACAAACAGTAATATCTCCACATTGCACGGTGCAATTCTGAAATTTTTTGCTTTTTCCTGCTAATCCTAGCATGATAAAGAAGATTCAAAGAGAGTGAGATGCCAGCTCCTTTCATTCAGTCAGTAGCTTCAAACATTTCTGGTATATGAAAAACATGTTTTTCAATGGCAAAAATCAATGAATATTGTAAATGCACAAACAGTAATATCTCCACATTGCACGGTGCAATTCTGAAATTTTTTGCTTTTTCCTGCTAATCCTAGCATGATAAAGAAGATTCAAAGAGAGTGAGATGCCAGCTCCTTTCATTCAGTCAGTAGCTTCAAACATTTCTGGACGTTTTTCAATGGCAAAAATCAATGAATATTGTAAATGCACAAACAGTAATATCTCCACATTGCACGGTGCAATTCTGAAATTTTTTGCTTTTTCCTGCTAATCCTAGCATGATAAAGAAGATTCAAAGAGAGTGAGATGCCAGCTCCTTTCATTCAGTCAGTAGCTTCAAACATTTCTGGTATATGAAAAACATGTTTTTCAATGGCAAAAATCAATGAATATTGTAAATGCACAAACAGTAATATCTCCACATTGCAAGGTGCAATTCTGAAATTTTTTGCTTTTTCCTGCTAATCCTAGCATGATAAAGAAGATTCAAAGAGAGTGAGATGCCAGCTCCTTTCATTCAGTCAGTAGCTTCAAACATTTCTGGACGTTTTTCAATGGCAAAAATCAATGAATATTGTAAATGCACAAACAGTAATATCTCCACATTGCACGGTGCAATTCTGAAATTTTTTGCTTTTTCCTGCTAATCCTAGCATGATAAAGAAGATTCAAAGAGAGTGAGATGCCAGCTCCTTTCATTCAGTAAGTAGCTTCAAACATTTCTGGTATATGAAAAACATGTTTTTCAATGGCAAAAATCAATGAATATTGTAAATGCACAAACAGTAATATCTCCACATTGCACGGTGCAATTCTGAAATTTTTAGCTTTTTCCTGCTAATCCTAGCATGATAAAGAAGATTCAAAGAGAGTGAGATGCCAGCTCCTTTCATTCAGTCAGTAGCTTCAAACATTTCTGGTATATGAAAAACATGTTTTTCAATGGCAAAAATCAATGAATATTGTAAATGCACAAACAGTAATATCTCCACATTGCACGGTGCAATTCTGAAATTTTTAGCTTTTTCCTGTTAATCCTAGCATGATAAAGAAGATTCAAAGAGAGTGAGATGCCAGCTCCTTTCATTCAGTCAGTAGCTTCAAACATTTCTGGTATATGAAAAACATGTTTTTCAATGGCAAAAATCAATGAATATTGTAAATGCACAAACAGTAATATCTCCACATTGCACGGTGCAATTCTGAAATTTTTTGCTTTTTCCTGCTAATCCTAGCATGATAAAGAAGATTCAAAGAGAGTGAGATGCCAGCTCCTTTCATTCAGTCAGTAGCTTCAAACATTTCTGGTATATGAAAAACATGTTTTTCAATGGCAAAAATCAATGAATATTGTAAATGCACAAACAGTAATATCTCCACATTGCACGGTGCAATTCTGAAATTTTTAGCTTTTTCCTGCTAATCCTAGCATGATAAAGAAGATTCAAAGAGAGTGAGATGCCAGCTCCTTTCATTCAGTCAGTAGCTTCAAACATTTCTGGTATATGAAAAACATGTTTTTCAATGGCAAAAATCAATGAATATTGTAAATGCACAAACAGTAATATCTCCACATTAGACGGTGCAATTCTGAAATTTTTTGCTTTTTCCTGTTAATCCTAGCATGATAAAGAAGATTCAAAGAGAGTGAGATGCCAGCTCCTTTCATTCAGTCAGTAGCTTCAAACATTTCTGGTATATGAAAAACATGTTTTTCAATGGCAAAAATCAATGAATATTGTAAATGCACAAACAGTAATATCTCCACATTGCACTGTGCAATTCTGAAATTTTTAGCTTTTTCCTGTTAATCCTAGCATGATAAAGAAGATTCAAAGAGAGTGAGATGCCAGCTCCTTTCATTCAGTCAGTAGCTTCAAACATTTCTGGACGTTTTTCAATGGCAAAAATCAATGAATATTGTAAATGCACAAACAGTAATATCTCCACATTGCAAGGTGCAATTCTGAATTTTTTTGCTTTTTCCTGCTAATCCTAGCATGATAAAGAAGATTCAAAGAGAGTGAGATGCCAGCTCCTTTCATTCAGTCAGTAGCTTCAAACATTTCTGGTATAAGAAAAACATGTTTTTCAATGGCAAAAATCAATGAATATTGTAAATGCACAAACAGTAATATCTCCACATTGCACGGTGCAATTCTGAAATTTTTAGCTTTTTCCTGTTAATCCTAGCATGATAAAGAAGATTCAAAGAGAGTGAGATGCCAGCTCCTTTCATTCAGTCAGTAGCTTCAAACATTTCTGGTATATGAAAAACATGTTTTTCAATGGCAAAAATCAATGAATATTGTAAATGCACAAACAGTAATATCTCCACATTGCACGGTGCAATTCTGAAATTTTTTGCTTTTTCCTGCTAATCCTAGCATGATAAAGAAGATTCAAAGAGAGTGAGATGCCAGCTCCTTTCATTCAGTCAGTAGCTTCAAACATTTCTGGTATATGAAAAACATGTTTTTCAATGGCAAAAATCAATGAATATTGTAAATGCACAAACAGTAATATCTCCACATTGCACGGTGCAATTCTGAAATTTTTAGCTTTTTCCTGCTAATCCTAGCATGATAAAGAAGATTCAAAGAGAGTGAGATGCCAGCTCCTTTCATTCAGTCAGTAGCTTCAAACATTTCTGGACGTTTTTCAATGGCAAAAATCAATGAATATTGTAAATGCACAAACAGTAATATCTCCACATTGCACGGTGCAATTCTGAAATTTTTTGCTTTTTCCTGTTAATCCTAGCATGATAAAGAAGATTCAAAGAGAGTGAGATGCCAGCTCCTTTCATTCAGTCAGTAGCTTCAAACATTTCTGGTATATGAAAAACATGTTTTTCAATGGCAAAAATCAATGAATATTGTAAATGCACAAACAGTAATATCTCCACATTGCACGGTGCAATTCTGAAATTTTTTGCTTTTTCCTGCTAATCCTAGCATGATAAAGAAGATTCAAAGAGAGTGAGATGCCAGCTCCTTTCATTCAGTCAGTAGCTTCAAACATTTCTGGTATATGAAAAACATGTTTTTCAATGGCAAAAATCAATGAATATTGTAAATGCACAAACAGTAATATCTCCACATTGCACGGTGCAATTCTGAAATTTTTAGCTTTTTCCTGCTAATCCTAGCATGATAAAGAAGATTCAAAGAGAGTGAGATGCCAGCTCCTTTCATTCAGTCAGTAGCTTCAAACATTTCTGGTATATGAAAAACATGTTTTTCAATGGCAAAAATCAATGAATATTGTAAATGCACAAACAGTAATATCTCCACATTGCACGGTGCAATTCTGAAATTTTTAGCTTTTTCCTGTTAATCCTAGCATGATAAAGAAGATTCAAAGAGAGTGAGATGCCAGCTCCTTTCATTCAGTCAGTAGCTTCAAACATTTCTGGACGTTTTTCAATGGCAAAAATCAATGAATATTGTAAATGCACAAACAGTAATATCTCCACATTGCAAGGTGCAATTCTGAAATTTTTAGCTTTTTCCTGTTAATCCTAGCATGATAAAGAAGATTCAAAGAGAGTGAGATGCCAGCTCCTTTCATTCAGTCAGTAGCTTCAAACATTTCTGGTATATGAAAAACATGTTTTTCAATGGCAAAAATCAATGAATATTGTAAATGCACAAACAGTAATATCTCCACATTGCAAGGTGCAATTCTGAAATTTTTAGCTTTTTCCTGCTAATCCTAGCATGATAAAGAAGATTCAAAGAGAGTGAGATGCCAGCTCCTTTCATTCAGTCAGTAGCTTCAAACATTTCTGGTATATGAAAAACATGTTTTTCAATGGCAAAAATCAATGAATATTGTAAATGCACAAACAGTAATATCTCCACATTGCAAGGTGCAATTCTGAAATTTTTTGCTTTTTCCTGTTAATCCTAGCATGATAAAGAAGATTCAAAGAGAGTGAGATGCCAGCTCCTTTCATTCAGTCAGTAGCTTCAAACATTTCTGGTATATGAAAAACATGTTTTTCAATGGCAAAAATCAATGAATATTGTAAATGCACAAACAGTAATATCTCCACATTGCACGGTGCAATTCTGAAATTTTTTGCTTTTTCCTGCTAATCCTAGCATGATAAAGAAGATTCAAAGAGAGTGAGATGCCAGCTCCTTTCATTCAGTCAGTAGCTTCAAACATTTCTGGACGTTTTTCAATGGCAAAAATCAATGAATATTGTAAATGCACAAACAGTAATATCTCCACATTGCAAGGTGCAATTCTGAAATTTTTAGCTTTTTCCTGTTAATCCTAGCATGATAAAGAAGATTCAAAGAGAGTGAGATGCCAGCTCCTTTCATTCAGTCAGTAGCTTCAAACATTTCTGGTATATGAAAAACATGTTTTTCAATGGCAAAAATCAATGAATATTGTAAATGCACAAACAGTAATATCTCCACATTGCAAGGTGCAATTCTGAAATTTTTTGCTTTTTCCTGCTAATCCTAGCATGATAAAGAAGATTCAAAGAGAGTGAGATGCCAGCTCCTTTCATTCAGTCAGTAGCTTCAAACATTTCTGGTATATGAAAAACATGTTTTTCAATGGCAAAAATCAATGAATATTGTAAATGCACAAACAGTAATATCTCCACATTGCACGGTGCAATTCTGAAATTTTTTGCTTTTTCCTGCTAATCCTAGCATGATAAAGAAGATTCAAAGAGAGTGAGATGCCAGCTCCTTTCATTCAGTCAGTAGCTTCAAACATTTCTGGACGTTTTTCAATGGCAAAAATCAATGAATATTGTAAATGCACAAACAGTAATATCTCCACATTGCAAGGTGCAATTCTGAAATTTTTAGCTTTTTCCTGTTAATCCTAGCATGATAAAGAAGATTCAAAGAGAGTGAGATGCCAGCTCCTTTCATTCAGTCAGTAGCTTCAAACATTTCTGGTATATGAAAAACATGTTTTTCAATGGCAAAAATCAATGAATATTGTAAATGCACAAACAGTAATATCTCCACATTGCAAGGTGCAATTCTGAAATTTTTTGCTTTTTCCTGCTAATCCTAGCATGATAAAGAAGATTCAAAGAGAGTGAGATGCCAGCTCCTTTCATTCAGTCAGTAGCTTCAAACATTTCTGGTATATGAAAAACATGTTTTTCAATGGCAAAAATCAATGAATATTGTAAATGCACAAACAGTAATATCTCCACATTGCACGGTGCAATTCTGAAATTTTTAGCTTTTTCCTGTTAATCCTAGCATGATAAAGAAGATTCAAAGAGAGTGAGATGCCAGCTCCTTTCATTCAGTCAGTAGCTTCAAACATTTCTGGTATATGAAAAACATGTTTTTCAATGGCAAAAATCAATGAATATTGTAAATGCACAAACAGTAATATCTCCACATTGCACGGTGCAATTCTGAAATTTTTTGCTTTTTCCTGCTAATCCTAGCATGATAAAGAAGATTCAAAGAGAGTGAGATGCCAGCTCCTTTCATTCAGTCAGTAGCTTCAAACATTTCTGGTATATGAAAAACATGTTTTTCAATGGCAAAAATCAATGAATATTGTAAATGCACAAACAGTAATATCTCCACATTGCACGGTGCAATTCTGAAATTTTTAGCTTTTTCCTGTTAATCCTAGCATGATAAAGAAGATTCAAAGAGAGTGAGATGCCAGCTCCTTTCATTCAGTCAGTAGCTTCAAACATTTCTGGTATATGAAAAACATGTTTTTCAATGGCAAAAATCAATGAATATTGTAAATGCACAAACAGTAATATCTCCACATTGCACGGTGCAATTCTGAAATTTTTTGCTTTTTCCTGTTAATCCTAGCATGATAAAGAAGATTCAAAGAGAGTGAGATGCCAGCTCCTTTCATTCAGTCAGTAGCTTCAAACATTTCTGGTATATGAAAAACATGTTTTTCAATGGCAAAAATCAATGAATATTGTAAATGCACAAACAGTAATATCTCCACATTGCACGGTGCAATTCTGAAATTTTTAGCTTTTTCCTGTTAATCCTAGCATGATAAAGAAGATTCAAAGAGAGTGAGATGCCAGCTCCTTTCATTCAGTCAGTAGCTTCAAACATTTCTGGACGTTTTTCAATGGCAAAAATCAATGAATATTGTAAATGCACAAACAGTAATATCTCCACATTGCACGGTGCAATTCTGAAATTTTTAGCTTTTTCCTGTTAATCCTAGCATGATAAAGAAGATTCAAAGAGAGTGAGATGCCAGCTCCTTTCATTCAGTCAGTAGCTTCAAACATTTCTGGTATATGAAAAACATGTTTTTCAATGGCAAAAATCAATGAATATTGTAAATGCACAAACAGTAATATCTCCACATTGCACGGTGCAATTCTGAAATTTTTTGCTTTTTCCTGCTAATCCTAGCATGATAAAGAAGATTCAAAGAGAGTGAGATGCCAGCTCCTTTCATTCAGTCAGTAGCTTCAAACATTTCTGGTATATGAAAAACATGTTTTTCAATGGCAAAAATCAATGAATATTGTAAATGCACAAACAGTAATATCTCCACATTGCAAGGTGCAATTCTGAAATTTTTAGCTTTTTCCTGTTAATCCTAGCATGATAAAGAAGATTCAAAGAGAGTGAGATGCCAGCTCCTTTCATTCAGTCAGTAGCTTCAAACATTTCTGGTATATGAAAAACATGTTTTTCAATGGCAAAAATCAATGAATATTGTAAATGCACAAACAGTAATATCTCCACATTGCAAGGTGCAATTCTGAAATTTTTTGCTTTTTCCTGCTAATCCTAGCATGATAAAGAAGATTCAAAGAGAGTGAGATGCCAGCTCCTTTCATTCAGTCAGTAGCTTCAAACATTTCTGGTATATGAAAAACATGTTTTTCAATGGCAAAAATCAATGAATATTGTAAATGCACAAACAGTAATATCTCCACATTGCAAGGTGCAATTCTGAAATTTTTAGCTTTTTCCTGTTAATCCTAGCATGATAAAGAAGATTCAAAGAGAGTGAGATGCCAGCTCCTTTCATTCAGTCAGTAGCTTCAAACATTTCTGGTATATGAAAAACATGTTTTTCAATGGCAAAAATCAATGAATATTGTAAATGCACAAACAGTAATATCTCCACATTGCACGGTGCAATTCTGAAATTTTTAGCTTTTTCCTGTTAATCCTAGCATGATAAAGAAGATTCAAAGAGAGTGAGATGCCAGCTCCTTTCATTCAGTCAGTAGCTTCAAACATTTCTGGTATATGAAAAACATGTTTTTCAATGGCAAAAATCAATGAATATTGTAAATGCACAAACAGTAATATCTCCACATTGCACGGTGCAATTCTGAAATTTTTTGCTTTTTCCTGTTAATCCTAGCATGATAAAGAAGATTCAAAGAGAGTGAGATGCCAGCTCCTTTCATTCAGTCAGTAGCTTCAAACATTTCTGGTATATGAAAAACATGTTTTTCAATGGCAAAAATCAATGAATATTGTAAATGCACAAACAGTAATATCTCCACATTGCACGGTGCAATTCTGAAATTTTTAGCTTTTTCCTGTTAATCCTAGCATGATAAAGAAGATTCAAAGAGAGTGAGATGCCAGCTCCTTTCATTCAGTCAGTAGCTTCAAACATTTCTGGACGTTTTTCAATGGCAAAAATCAATGAATATTGTAAATGCACAAACAGTAATATCTCCACATTGCACGGTGCAATTCTGAAATTTTTAGCTTTTTCCTGTTAATCCTAGCATGATAAAGAAGATTCAAAGAGAGTGAGATGCCAGCTCCTTTCATTCAGTCAGTAGCTTCAAACATTTCTGGTATATGAAAAACATGTTTTTCAATGGCAAAAATCAATGAATATTGTAAATGCACAAACAGTAATATCTCCACATTGCACGGTGCAATTCTGAAATTTTTTGCTTTTTCCTGCTAATCCTAGCATGATAAAGAAGATTCAAAGAGAGTGAGATGCCAGCTCCTTTCATTCAGTCAGTAGCTTCAAACATTTCTGGTATATGAAAAACATGTTTTTCAATGGCAAAAATCAATGAATATTGTAAATGCACAAACAGTAATATCTCCACATTGCAAGGTGCAATTCTGAAATTTTTAGCTTTTTCCTGTTAATCCTAGCATGATAAAGAAGATTCAAAGAGAGTGAGATGCCAGCTCCTTTCATTCAGTCAGTAGCTTCAAACATTTCTGGTATATGAAAAACATGTTTTTCAATGGCAAAAATCAATGAATATTGTAAATGCACAAACAGTAATATCTCCACATTGCAAGGTGCAATTCTGAAATTTTTTGCTTTTTCCTGCTAATCCTAGCATGATAAAGAAGATTCAAAGAGAGTGAGATGCCAGCTCCTTTCATTCAGTCAGTAGCTTCAAACATTTCTGGTATATGAAAAACATGTTTTTCAATGGCAAAAATCAATGAATATTGTAAATGCACAAACAGTAATATCTCCACATTGCAAGGTGCAATTCTGAAATTTTTAGCTTTTTCCTGTTAATCCTAGCATGATAAAGAAGATTCAAAGAGAGTGAGATGCCAGCTCCTTTCATTCAGTCAGTAGCTTCAAACATTTCTGGTATATGAAAAACATGTTTTTCAATGGCAAAAATCAATGAATATTGTAAATGCACAAACAGTAATATCTCCACATTGCACGGTGCAATTCTGAAATTTTTTGCTTTTTCCTGCTAATCCTAGCATGATAAAGAAGATTCAAAGAGAGTGAGATGCCAGCTCCTTTCATTCAGTCAGTAGCTTCAAACATTTCTGGACGTTTTTCAATGGCAAAAATCAATGAATATTGTAAATGCACAAACAGTAATATCTCCACATTGCAAGGTGCAATTCTGAAATTTTTTGCTTTTTCCTGTTAATCCTAGCATGATAAAGAAGATTCAAAGAGAGTGAGATGCCAGCTCCTTTCATTCAGTCAGTAGCTTCAAACATTTCTGGTATATGAAAAACATGTTTTTCAATGGCAAAAATCAATGAATATTGTAAATGCACAAACAGTAATATCTCCACATTGCACGGTGCAATTCTGAAATTTTTAGCTTTTTCCTGCTAATCCTAGCATGATAAAGAAGATTCAAAGAGAGTGAGATGCCAGCTCCTTTCATTCAGTCAGTAGCTTCAAACATTTCTGGTATATGAAAAACATGTTTTTCAATGGCAAAAATCAATGAATATTGTAAATGCACAAACAGTAATATCTCCACATTGCACGGTGCAATTCTGAAATTTTTAGCTTTTTCCTGTTAATCCTAGCATGATAAAGAAGATTCAAAGAGAGTGAGATGCCAGCTCCTTTCATTCAGTCAGTAGCTTCAAACATTTCTGGACGTTTTTCAATGGCAAAAATCAATGAATATTGTAAATGCACAAACAGTAATATCTCCACATTGCAAGGTGCAATTCTGAAATTTTTAGCTTTTTCCTGTTAATCCTAGCATGATAAAGAAGATTCAAAGAGAGTGAGATGCCAGCTCCTTTCATTCAGTCAGTAGCTTCAAACATTTCTGGTATATGAAAAACATGTTTTTCAATGGCAAAAATCAATGAATATTGTAAATGCACAAACAGTAATATCTCCACATTGCAAGGTGCAATTCTGAAATTTTTAGCTTTTTCCTGCTAATCCTAGCATGATAAAGAAGATTCAAAGAGAGTGAGATGCCAGCTCCTTTCATTCAGTCAGTAGCTTCAAACATTTCTGGTATATGAAAAACATGTTTTTCAATGGCAAAAATCAATGAATATTGTAAATGCACAAACAGTAATATCTCCACATTGCAAGGTGCAATTCTGAAATTTTTTGCTTTTTCCTGTTAATCCTAGCATGATAAAGAAGATTCAAAGAGAGTGAGATGCCAGCTCCTTTCATTCAGTCAGTAGCTTCAAACATTTCTGGTATATGAAAAACATGTTTTTCAATGGCAAAAATCAATGAATATTGTAAATGCACAAACAGTAATATCTCCACATTGCACGGTGCAATTCTGAAATTTTTTGCTTTTTCCTGCTAATCCTA